>NC_056741.1:502810797-503110797 GCF_019279795.1 Protopterus annectens | reverse complement strand
TGCTGTGTAGAATATCTGACATATCTACCTACAATACTATACATTACACATATTTTACATAGTATCCCATAATGCAAAGCATGGTTGCACAGCGGGACCACCTTCAACATGTCATTGTCGTTATATGTCCATACACATGCCTACTGTGACAGTACATCAACATATACTATCCCTGGCTATGGCACATACTTGT
This sequence comes from Protopterus annectens, assembly GCF_019279795.1. Classification (NCBI taxonomy): domain Eukaryota; kingdom Metazoa; phylum Chordata; order Ceratodontiformes; family Protopteridae; genus Protopterus; species Protopterus annectens. The sequence continues at coordinate 503,110,604 of NC_056741.1, read as the reverse complement.
TGGTCATACCCTACCACTAATGGCGGGTTGTATGTAATTGTTCTGTTTAAAGCCCTCATGTAGCATCCCTTGTGGTGTCTGTGATGTGTACCTTGTGGCCCACAGCTGGATGCACAGTTTCTACAAGCTTAAGTATGCTCAGCAAGACATCACTACATAAATACCTTTTCCCACGTTATGCATTGTGGACACTTTTAATTAATGCAAAATGAGCTATACATACAGTAAATAATTAATACAACACATGCTATACATATACTTACATACCGAGTGTTCTACATACCTTGTTATCGTTACGTACTTTCTTCTCTATCTCTCTCACACTGCTTACACGGGTATTTTGTATGAGCATACGGTTTGAATGTCTGACAAGTCTTCCTTATATACATTTATACCTGTAACATGTGGTTTGCTGCCACCTATTGGTGAGTCTGAGTGACTAATTACTTGCATATCAGCTTTGCAGCTACTACATTCGCCAATTATGTGGCAACAGTGGGGTATAACTGACTTCTCCACTTGGGCGTTGGCCATTTGCCCTACCTTCGGGGAGACGGCCTGTATTGCGTTTTGTTATGTGTAATTGCAACTGCTATGCATAGAGACAAGTATACTTTGGATTCATGTCCCCCGTGGATTGTGTGTGACAGCTAGAGTATGTGGTTCAACATGTGGGTGTACCTGTCATCCCAACGTCTGTTAACGGACTATTGTGAACAAAACCTGTAACATTGCCATTTGTTCCATTATACAATGGCTGCAATTTTGCATGGCTCCTTTAATTGTGTCTCTCACAAGGTATGTCGATGGTTCTGTAGTTGTAATTGACTGACTGGATGTTTGTGCTGTTATTACAGTCTGTATTGCTATAGTTTCTAGTGTGGGAGATGTCGGTGGGTGTACGTACCATATACAGGTTTGTGGACCTTGCATTTCTACATATTCCATATATATGTGTGTGGGCTCCATCCCTTATTAAAGAGCTATCAGTTAGTAGACTTATGTTACAGGATTGTACACTGGGCCGTTGTTAATTGGTTTCTATAGAGTATGCAGGTGAGGTTGATACTTCCATACCTCCGGAATTGCAGTGATATGTAAAGGGATATGTCTACATGACAGCTATCCTGTGTATGTCTGTCCCATATATTTGCAGTCATTGCGGTTGTGTTGGTAACAGAACCTCTTTGCCATGGGTTGACACCTTTTCATATGGCCATTGTTGGACACTTCCGGTACACACAGCGGTGTTTACAGGCCAACACATAGCCACGGTCAGTACACAGGATAGCACATACTTTTATCCTCAATACATGCCTATTGTTGTTGGACTTTGGCTACTTATCATATTGCATGTAACATTCATGTTTCTTACATACAGGCATAACTATTTAATGCAACTATTACATTATGTATGGGACATATTAATGTCCTACGATCTCGGACATTTGCCCTTCATAATGTTTTATGTCGGGACACACCTGCCCAGGGAGGAGCTGTCCCTCCCAATGTGGGACAGGTGGTGACTGTATGCCTACGGCTAGCTATACCCACACCTACCGTAATCATCTACCTCCGAGTTGGCACTATCAGACACATAATGCGAACACACGCACACATTACAGTCACACGGGGACACATACAGCACCCTCAACACACACATACACAGACTACGGCACTCACACACACAGTTGAATACAGTACCCACGTGGACCGCAACACCGGCAGCGGTACCGAATTATCCATTCATATCATCATACTATTACTCGCAGTTGTACTGTTCTCTTTCGGTCTTTCAGCCTCGTGGTTACGCATGTCGGTATGTTACACATTCCATAGTTGGTGGTATCCTAAGTATTTGTACCTCCAAGGTATTATGACTGTCGTTGACCTATCTATATATATTTGCAGATATCGCTGAATCCATATATATCAACATATATTACTCTATCGCCCTTTCTGTCTGTATTATATATATGTATATATGTGTACAGATATATATATATATATATATATATATATATATATATATATATATATATATATATATATATCTGATGGGGAAAGTGACAGGCAAGCTACACCTTTCATTGTGTACTTGTTGGTGTATACTGTTTCGTGGACTCCACACTTTTGTGTCTGTATCTGTCACATTACACACCTGGCATAGGTTAGGGTTGCCAGACGTCCCACTCTGCGAGGGACAGTCCCTCTTTGGGCAGTTGTGTCCTGCAAAATATTTGTAAACATGGCAAATGTCCTGTGATGTTAGAACATACTTATTTCCTATAGTTTATGTAATAATCGCATAATACAGTTATTCTGTATCTGAACCAACAAACAGAATACGTAAGTAAACATTACAAGAATGAGCTTTTATCTAGGCAAAACAGTGCAGTTCTGCTTTCCGTACTGGCCGGGCATATGTGTCGGCCTGCAGACATCTGACGTATGTCCCACATTAGTACTTTGAAGAGGTGGCAACCCTACCATAGGTACATCTTGCCTAGCAATAGTGTTAGGTGATTCTATACATGATTGCGTGTTCTACACCTGGCAGTGGTAGTTTTACCCTTCAGAGCAGGCGCTATTAGTACAGGGGTATATAATGCTAGTTTCACCTGTTCTGGACATCATTCACCATGATCTGCGCGATATTCGGAGTAGGTTATCCCTGTTTTGCGCATATCCATATAGTCATATTTAAACGTCGCTTACCAGCAGTGGGCAATGCATATTCCTGGTTACGTGTGCTAAACATATGGATCTGATGACCTGCATCCAACATGGATTACTCATGCCTTCGGGATTACGTTACATCCCTTGCGGGACGTGGGACCGGGAACATGCACGACAGTCAATGCATTTAACATATGGCCATCAGGGATATGTACACGTGTTATGTCGTTTTGTACATGGAGTACACTACACCTGTTACTCCATACTGCAATCACATGGGTAACTCAGTTAATTTACATATTGATGAGTCCAGTTAATGGTATGTCCATGTGATGTTTACTGTATGTGCTCCAGCATTGGGTATGTATATCACAGTGAGCCACACACGATACTGTGCTACACCTTCAAACGACCGTGGGTGGAGCATGCTGGGGTGACGAATACCTGTCATGGGTACACCCCATGCCTTGACACAAAATCCATGATTATATTATGTGGAGCCCCTCATTAACGCAGCAGGGACTCCGTGCTGAGTGTCTGCAGAACAGTGCTTAAACACATGTGCTCCCACGATTGCCTCTGCTCCTCTATGTGACAGTTGGTTACTCGATGTTGTGGTGACAGTGGACACTGTTTGCCCCATTTGGTGTATGGCCTCTGACAATCGGCCATGTACCCACCGATGTACCTGGGTACCTATACACACAGCACCAACATATGCTGATAGGCGCATGTACTGTTCAGGTGTTGACATTCCGTGTTCCAATAGCTGTTGTGTGTACAATGTTTGTGGGCTGCCTATGTAGGAGTCACACAGTCAGCCACCTATACATTACAATTTACAGGTGGTCATGCTTGTGTGCCATCCATTTTACTGTGTGTGCAGGTGGAGAGGTGTGTCAGTCCATAGGGGCCTACACTGTCAGCATATGTGCTATACATTCCCTCTTTGCCAAGGCGTAGGCATATTGGGCACGCCTCCGTCTGCCTACTGGGGCTGGCACAGTGTGTTCATGGTCTGAATCCCTCTGTGCCTGTGATGGCCTTGGCAAATGCGGTGGGCTATGAGGGCCTTCACCATTTTGTCCCTGCTGCAGCTGTTTCCGCAGGATCATATTATGTAGCATGACACATACTATGACAAATGTGGGAACATGTGCCTGGAGAGTACTGCAAGGCTCCACCAGATGTGTCCAAGCACCGTAAACCGTGATTTCAGCATCCCGAACACACACTCTATGATGATTCTGGTTTGTGCGTGTGCCTCATTATGGCGTTCTTGCATGGGTGTGTGTGCATTTCTGATGGGAGTCATCATCCATGGCTCCAGTGCATAGCCAGCATCCCCCACAAGGTGGCCATGTGGGATGTCCCCCCTGACAAATACCTGATACAGCTGTGAGGCATGCCAGATATGGGAGTCATGGTAGCTTCCAGGGCTGCCACCACACACATCCATGATTATGCCCTGGGCATTGCACACGACCTGGCAGTTGATGGAGTGGAATCCCTTGCAGTTTATGTAGCGCCTACCATGCTCACCGGGTGGTGACTTGATTTGTATGTGTGTGCAGTCTATTGCACCCAGTACCTCCGGGTAGTGTGCCACACGGTGGAAGTGACGCATATTGCTGGCCAACTCCTCCTGAGTTCGGGGGAAGTATATATGCTCATTGGCATGTGGTAACATGGCATCCAGGAACTGGTGTAGTACCCTGGATGCTGATGCCTGTGAGATCCCCATTATATCTCCAGTTGGCCTTTGGAAGGTACCTGTGGCTAGTATTTGCATGCTTACACATACCTTCGTGTCCACTGGGATGGGTTCCCCTCTGTTATTTCTGGTTCTCAGGCGTGGCCGGCACAGCTCCACTATTTGCTGTAAGATGTCCATGTCCACCCTGTAATGCTCTACTATCTCCAGATCATGTAGCCCCTGGTAGGTTACCCTTGGTCTGAACACTATTCTCCTCCTCCGGGGCCTGCGGTGGTTGTCGGCATCATCCTCCACAACACCATCAGTTTCTAACACATGCTGGTGAATCACAGCTACGGCAGCTCCCAACATGTACATTTTAAAAGTTCCTCGTGTGTTTACACCTATGGTGCAGTGTTTGGGAATTCACAGGTGTGTGTAGGGTGCTTTCACACTTTATACTATTGTGCTGTGAACACCGATGATGTCATAGGGTGTGTATGTACGATCATAGCTACAGGATACCTTGTGTTTTACTACCGGAAATACTATTGTGGTGCCTTTGGTGTTGAGTTACATTTGGCTGCCGTGGATTACCTCTTGACCTTCCCCTTACATTTCTGCATGTTCCACCTACCATTTTCTGGCATGCATACGGCAGCCTGCTTTAATTTGTACTTTCCTAGACCTGGCATATCTTGCGTAATGTGTGCTATTGCTGGTCTACTGTCGGTTTGCTTTGCTCTGCTATGACAGATCTCCTATCTTTGCAATCCAATGCCTCCCCTCCTTTCTTTGCATTTTAATGCCTCCCCTATCCTGTTTTGCAGGTTTCTGCGAGCAGACTTGACAGCTGCCGTCGAATGGCCGCCATGAGTTGATTGGTGTTGATTGCTCATTAGTATGCCAATTACCCTATTTCAGCATTTCCTTCTTTTCTTCCTCTGACCTTCCTGTTTGTGCTATTGTTCATGCCGTGTGCATCCGCTTACTGGGTTTCGGGCACATTTTCATCCCCGTACACATGTGCTTTTGGGCACCATCTGTGCTCTCAACTAAACGATTCTATACCTTCCTCCCCACCCCTGTCCTGCAGCTTTGCTTAGCAACGGACAGGCCAGATTTGCATTGCTCCAATGTGCTTACTGCTAAGGTGGCACACCCCTCTGCTGGTGTCATGTATCTCCTCTGAGCCACTCCTCGGTGTTATAGTGCTGCACCGTATGGTTCAACCTTCATCCGGCGGGACATTTGCGATTCAGTATTATCTGCCTCATTTGCATGGCATTGACTACTAATTCATAGTTACCACGCCGAACACTGTCGCAGGCCCTTAGCAACCCTTGCACCTTGGTTGTGGTGTTCCATGCCTACCATTGTGTATTATGGTGTACACCTGATTTGTATTACATTGCGATTTTATGACATTTTTATATATTTTCTTTATGTTCCAGTTTGCGCACACATGCCCTGCGGTTGTACTTTGTATTACTGTGGACATGACATTAAAGTTGTTTTTTAGGTGTTGTGCATCCTTTCTTATGCCATTGGCTGTGTATTTAGCAATTGGCATATATTAACTTTGTAATACATGAGTCTGGTCCGCTTCCATAGCTCAGATGTTCTGTTTGGGAAAATGTAAACCGTGTTTTTTGGTTTACATTTCCGTGGCCTTACGCTACACCTGCACCACTTCATGGATCGCTATATGCCTTCATTTGCATGGTGCAACACTGGGCATGGGGTGATTAGCATACCTATGCTGAGGGCTGCGCAGTTCTGGCGTACGCCGGTAGTGCACGTGGTATTGGCTCGTACCTGAATCGCTCAACGGCCATATTTGGCGTTATTCCGCCTACGCTATGCCTGCGCCTGGCGCAAGCTTCATGAATCCCGGGGTTTGTCTAATGCTGTCAGAATGTAACCATTACATAGTTAAGTAAAGGGTGATACTTTTATATGCATCATTATTATTGTTTGTATGTGCTTAGCTTCTTAATTTTTCACTTAGACAGTGAGTGTGTCTGTTTGTGCTCTATTCTCTGCATCTTAGCCAGCACCATAGCATACAGTGCACACCTTTATCAGCCAGATCATCCTCAGGTGCTGGTTCTTCATCATCCTTTCATCTACGTCTGACAACTCTGTTGGGCCTGCCTTTGATGGTGGGAACTGTGGTTCTTGGCTTTGTTGCCCCTGTTGCAACTGTTTTCTAACAATGATATTCTGTAATATTGCACAGACTGTCAGTATTTTTGGCGATGTGGCTGTTTATAGTGCAAGGCACCACATGATGTAACTAGATGACAAAACCATGACCTGAGCAAGCCAAATACACACTCTTTAATATTTTTAGCTTGAGCATTTGCATTATTGTAACCTTGCTCAGTGGGGTTGTGAGGGTTTCTCATGGGAGTCATGAGCTGAGGTTACAGTGCATAACCTGCATCCCCCACTAGATGCCTTTGTGGAAAATCATCCCTAGAAAATGCTATATATAGGTCACAGTTTTGCCATATGTGGGAGTCATAAAAACTACCAGGGTTACCTGCCCATGCAACATAGATGATTCCTTGAGCATTACAGAGCGCTTGATAGTAGATAGCAAGATATCCTTTTCAATTGATGTACCTCCTTCCCTTTTCCTTAAGTGGGACTTTTATTTCATTTCTTGGGCTGTCTATGTCTTAGGAAAATGTGCTATGGCATAGAAATGTTGCTCTCACCTCTGGGTACTGGGAAACCAAATATGCTCACTTACATGTCGAAGCATTGCACTGAGAAACTTGTACAACATTCCTGACGTTGAGACCTGTGACACCCCTGATATTTCCCCTGTGGTTGTCTGAAAAGTGCCTGTATCTTGTATATATAATGCCACACATACATTGGTTTCCACTGGGATGGGTTGTCAAGGATTTTCCTTAGGAAAGGGTTGCACATGTTGACGTTTTGCTCTAAGATATCCCTTTCCAACCTGTAGTGCTCTAATATTTCAGTATCATGAAGTTCATAATATGTCAAACATTGTCTAAACACTCTTATTTTAGGCTGAGGACTTGCAGCAACAGCAGCAGCCTGTTGCATGTAGAGTTTAAGGACAGCAGCAGCAACCCTTAACCTGTTTTTTCTAAGTATCTTTGAGGCTGTATTCAAAACTGTATAGGAATTGTGAACAAGAGGGAGCACTGCTTGTATGTATGCATTTCATACACACCTGAATCACTCTACTATGTTAAATTGCTTGATTAGCATGTAATTCACCTGTGTATTCCTTTACTAGCATAACCTGTAGCTTACCCTTGTTTGGCAACTGAGCATTGTGTGCAGAGACATGTAATAAATACAAATTACTGGACTCCCTTCTATTTGTGACACAGACAGTGTTAGCTCAAACTGCAGGTATTCATGAATTCTTAACATAATTTTCCAAGCAAATAACTATGGAGGAAAGCTAATAGAATGGAGTAAGACCAAGGAGACGTTTGGACTACAGACTAGAGACTGCCTTCCAGGAGGACAGATAATAGAATGCAGGCAAAGATTAAATTATAGGGGTATGAAAAGTGAAAGAACAGCTATGAAGCAGTTATTAAAATAGGGGATAATTATTTAGGTACATAATATATTGCATGATAAAGAGACAAGCAGAGGAGGTTTGAGAAGATTGGGAAGAGAGACTGGAAAGGCAATTTACCAAAGGATAAATGGAATGATATCTGTATAAGTTCATCAGTTCATAGGAAAGTATTAGGCGATCAGTCAGCAGACTGTTTCAAGCCTGGCCTAGAATATTTATTTATGGTTTTCCTCTAACCTTAGAGAGGACAAGATAAGAAAGATTAGGAGAGAATTTGAGGCTGCCCATCCAATTATCTAGGTTTAACTTGTAGGCAGCAAGTGTGCTACTCTACTTGACATAGGTTCATAGGTTCATAGGTTCATACCAGGCTATCTGCCCTAGGGCTTTCATAATTTTGCTATGCCCTTTTTTGAGGTAGTATACTGTGCCTCTGTCTAACAGTGACACAGAAGTGATACCCGGGGTAAACATATGATCTCCCATCCACTCATCAAGATTCCTCTTGAAGAGAGTCAATGAGGGACTCTGCCTAACCTGGACTGGGATTTTATTCCAGAGTGAAGGGAGCCTTTGGGTTATGAATCTGTCCCTCCAACATGTCCTATTTATTTCAGTGCTGAGGTTCAAGTCTCTCGAGCGTGTAGCTCGATGGGATTTGGATTTTCTGAGGTGCAGCATGTCCATTAATTCCGGGTTGGACATGGCTTTATACGTCAGGCACAGATTGCCTCTGAGCAGGCAGTATGCCATTGAGTAGAGCTGGAGTTTCTTTAACCGGGCAGCATATGGCATCTGTTTGAGCCCTTTGATCCTCTTGGTGAGGTACTTTTGGGGTCTTTCCAGTTGCTCCAGGTATCTGGTAAGGTACATCCCAAAAGGGGCATTGTACTCAATTATGGGCCTGATGAGGGATGAGTAAAGAGGCACAATGACCTCCCCTGATCTAGATGTGAATACCTTCATGATTAGGTGGGCTATATAAAATGTTTTTCTAACCACTTTGGCCACGTGGTTGTCAAATCAGAGATTGCTATCAACTTGGATCCCCAGGTCCCTTATTACTTCTTCTGTACTTAATGGATTACCACCTATGTGGTAATTTGTGTGCACTTTGTTTTTGCCACAGGGGATGACTATACACTTTTTGGTGTTTAGCTTAAGGCCATGGCTCTGGCATCAGTTGTCTGTTTCTATGAGGCCCTTTTGGAGGATGCTTGTGTCGGCTGGAGAGTCGATTATGACGCCCAGTTTGCAGTCATCTGCGAACTTGGTCAGCCACAGTCCTTCCATGTTGGCCTGTACCTCCGAGAAATATATACCGAACAAGAGAGGTCCCAGGACTGAGCCTTGTGGGACGCCACTTGTAACTGGTTTGGAGTCTGACATGGCTCCAGCAATTCTAACCATGTGGGTTCTGTCCTTGAGCCAGTTTGCAACCCACCTAGTGACATAGGGGTTTATATTTAAGCTGGTGAGCTTATCTATAATGCCCGAGTGGGGTATTGTATCGAAGGCTTTTGCGAGGTCCAGGTAGGCTGTGTGGACCACCTTCCCCTCGTCAATGGCCTTGGTGACTGTTTCAAAGAAATCGACCAGGTTTAAGAGGCAGGATCTGCCCTTAACAAAGCCGAACTGGGTAGGATCCAGTGTCTGTAGGTCCCCAATATCTTTATTTATGAGGTCCATGATGATCCTTTCCATAGCTTTGCAGACCAAGCTAGTCAGGCTTATGGGGCGATAGTTTCCAGGATCCGTTGAGATGCCACTTTTGTGGAGAGGGACCACTGTTGCTGTACGCCACTCTTTGGGTACATATCCTGTAGTAAGGCTGAGATTGAACAGTAGTTTTATGTTTGGGTTTAGCTCTTCTTGAAGTTCATGTAGGACGCAGCCCGGGACACCGTCTGGTCCCATTGATGCTGTGTTTTTTGCTTTGGAGAGGGCAGCTCTTACCTGAGCATCTGAGATGTCAGGGGGGCAGCACTCTGCTGGGATAGATATTTGCCCTTTTGGTGGGGAGGGGGGGGGAGAAGTTTGTGCTGAACCTGTCAGCTAGGATGTTGGCAATGTCTGTGGGTTCGGTATATTGTTTTGTCATTTTGGACTAATTCTGAGCATATCTGGGAATTCCCACCCAGGTTCCTAACATAACTAAAGAAAGCCTTGTGATTATCCTTAGTGTCCTGTGCAATTTTTCTCTCGAAGCTGGCCTTAGACGATTTAATGAGTGCCCATAGTTTTTTGCTAATACTGATCAGAGATGCCTTCCCTTTTTGGGATTTTGCTCTATCATGTAGTAGCTTCCTCCTTCTATTGTATAGTTTGTTTATGGCTGGGGTCCACCAGACAGGACGTCTGCCTTTGGAGGATTGGGTCTTGATTTTATTTGGGATTGCATGATCCATGCATTCCTGAAGGTGTTCATAGAATACGTTTATAAAGGCTTCTGCGGTCTGGGCCATATTTTCCACAGGCCCGGGGGCTTTGAAGGATTCCACCTTGGTTTTGAGGAGTGTGAAATTTGCTTTAGAGAAGTTTTTCACTGTGGTTTTCTGGGCAGGGGGTGGGGTCAGGATGTGAATATCCATTGAGATTAGTTTATGGTCTGATCTTATCAGTGAGGGATATACTTCTGGTCTGGAGCATAGAGTTGGAAGTTTGTTCCAAAGAAGAGGCATGCATTTGGATATGTTTCTTTCACACCAACATGCCTTATTTATCTACTGATGAAGTCTTAAATCCTTTAGCTGAGTATTTGATGTGCCATTAGTACAAAAAAGAAATGGGAGATAATATAAGTATTATAGACTGGATCTTTCATAGTATGAAAGTTTAGAAATCGATCTCCATGGAGGTGTCTGTAAGAGACTGAGTTCAGAGAAAGTGTTGCCAGTCTCTCCTGACAACTAAGATTTTTGAGGCCACTGATGTTTTTAGTTATGAATCTCTGAGGTTTCTGAGGTTTTGTGATATGCTTAGATAAATACATGCCAAAATGTGCATTATATTCAATAATGGTTCTCGTAAGATATGAGCAAAGAGAAATTAAGACTTCTTTAGATCTAGTGAAGATGCCTTTGTGAAATTGATGGGCCAGATAAAAGGCTTTCTGAAGTACTGTGGAGACATGATGCTCAAATTATAAGGAATTATCAGTAAAAGTACAAATATCTATTACAATAGTGTATGATTGGAGGGGTGCATCTCCTATAAGGTAAATGAAACTGTCTTGTTTAACAGAAATAGCTATGCTGTATTTTTTACACTTAATTTCAGACCATTATTCTTGCACTAATTGTTAACGCAAATGTGAGTCAACTGAAGATCAAAAAACAACACATAGTTTATAGTCATCTGCAAACTTAGTTAACCATAGGACCAGAGCGATGGCCTGAAAGTCTGTGAAATACATGCCATATAGAAGAAGGCCCAAATCTATGTTCTGTAGTACACCACTGGTAATTTTTTTGCTTTCAGCAGTGGCACCTTCTACTCTAACCACAGGGGTTCTGCCAGCCAACCACTTAACTATCCATTACACAATATTAAGATTTATATTCAGATTTACATGTCCATCAGTAATGCCTGAATGGGGAATAGGGGTCTGAATGCAGAGATGATGTCAGCAAGCAAAGGAGAGTAGTATTGCTAAAACTGAACTCATCCTTAAGTCTTGGTGAGGGGTCTATATCAAAACCATGAATGTTCACAACCGCGAATACAAAAACACTGACATATAAATGCTAAAGTGCTACAACAACGAAAGATGTGAAGAGTGAAAAATCAAAATGCCAAACGTATTTCCGAGAACAAAAGTGCCATACAGGTAGGCAAAACCTACGTAAACAAGCTTCATTAAACACACTTTTGCAAGGAGGCAAGCCCCTCTGCGCCTCCCACACCCACCCCCAACTTAAATATACCAACTCCGAGATCGCACTACAGTGGGGAAAATGATATATTTCCTCTTCCCCATGATCACCCTGCTGGCCATGGAAATAAGTTTGCCATTCCGATTTTCAATGTTTACATTTTCGCTCTTATAGTACTTCGGCCATTATATGTCGCTGTTCTTGTATTCGTGGTTTTGAACGTTCGTGCTTTTGATATAGACCCATCGTGAGTACCTTCATGAGGTGGCCCTGTTTTTAACAAAATCTCACCAAGACGATAATTTTACATATATACTTTATTTATATAGCATATATCATGAACAGAAATATGGACATCGAAAAAAGACATTTAATATGGTGTAGTATCTATGCATAGGAGAAAGCAAAACTAATCAATACAAAAAGAACAGCACCAACGATATTTGAAGAGAAATACAGGCAAAATAATCCAGGCATGGAAAACTTTGTAATACAAAAAATAAGAAGAGAAAGAAGAAAAGTAGAAAAGGAGATTAGTAATGGATAAGTTAAAGAAATAGAAACTGAGCTTACAGAGCACATCTGAAGTGAAAGATTCCGTGTAGAAAATCTAAATCAGAAAGCACCACAACAGGCTAGAGCAATGGACCTCCAAATTAAGGGGAAACCAGTGGAACAGGAAGCAATTGGTCAGGTGCCATATGAAGATATTTTGGAGCCTTCCACAGGAAACCAGTATAAACATTCCCTTGAAGCTGGACAGTAAGGGAAGGAACAGAAAACTGTAGAAACTCTGACACAGTCAGTGTTGAGGAGTGATAGACCAGTGAGTTCTCATATAACAGAGCAACGGATGGCACAGGATGAAATTGAAGAGAATGAGGCACAGGAAGATGCAAAAGAACTTTCTCTAGAATGCCCGCAGGAAATAGAAAACAAAAAATGTGCCCTCAGTTTAGAAGAAAATGAGCTAAGATAAGAGTTGCTTGTTTCATAGAGACAGATTGACATATTAAGATCAATGAAAGAAATTGACTGCAGAAGGTCAATAAAAACCCCAAAAATCTGAAGTTTGATAAAACAAATGAACACAGTAATTGGGTTTGTCCATAGAGATCCATGCATCATAACAGAAGTAAACGGGATATATTACTGTGCAGCTAAATTAATAACTGATAAAGTTCTACCACAAGAACACAGCGTAGTGAGTGAAAGGAATGGATTGGATGGGAGATAGGAAATTCACCCCGGGGATCATGTCAGGGGTCCAGGGAAGTAAATATTGTGGGAAGAAATATCCAGGGAATTGTTATGGCTAGGCTTGTATAGGCCCTAGGGCTGATAGCGTAGTACCAACCTATGAACCTACGAAGGGGAGAAATTGAATACCATCATGGAAGTATCAAACAGAGAAAACTATAAAGCAAATAAGAGAAGAAGTGTGACTATTAGAAGAGTATTGAAGAAGGAACAGATCAACAAAAATATTTAGAAAAACAGACGTGATAAAAACAATGGGCAGTATTAGAACAGATCAGGATCTATCATGCACTATCACAAATAACAAACCGAAAATCTCAGCACAGGTCACAAAACTTAGAATATATGCATATAAATATAAATAAAATGTAAAAAAATAAGCAATTTATTGATAACCCATAAAAAGTTTATATAGAATTGGGAAAGAATGTACAAGGAATTGAAAGACCACCAAAAAAAAGAAATAGATACATTTTGGAGAAGTATCTATGAAGATCCTGTAGAACATAACAAAAATGCTAAATGGACAGAAGAAGTAAAAGAAAGGATAAAAAGTTTAAAGGTGCAGGATATGAAATAGGATGAAATAGTCAGAGAGATTGAAACAAAGTTAAGAAAAGCCTCTAACTGGAAAACCCTAGGCCCAGATGCATTACCTAGCTTCTGGTTAAAAATATTAACATCTTTGCATGAAGATTTAGCCATGAGTAAGACTATTTACATGCACACCCCAAACAGACACCAACCTAGCTAATAATAGGAAAAATAATACTCCTACTTAAGAGTGAACCTGCAAGCTACCTTAAAAATTATAGGCCAGTAACTTGCCTTCCAACAATGTATAAACTATACACTCAAATTGTTGCAGGCAGAGTTTACATTCATAAGAAGAAAACTCAGTTATGGCAATAAAAAAAAAGGGCAATAAAAGAAAGTCATATGGAGCAAAGGATCATTTGTTGTTAAATAAAGTCATAGTGGAGAACTGTAAAAAGGGGAACAATCTAAGTATGGCACAGAGTGACTACAAAAATCACTTGATAGTGTTCCACATTCATGGATAAAAGAGTATATGTATAAGATACACCCTACACTGATAGACTACATTATAATGACCATGAAAGAGTGGCAGACCACTTTGCAATTAAACCATGATAAAGGACAAATTATTATTCCAGGGATAAAAATTCAATGGGGAATATTCCAGGGAGACTTCTGTCACTGCTGCAATTCTGCCTTGCCCTTAACCCATTAAGCTGTCTACTTAACAGCTTAAGCCATGGTTATAATTTGGCTCCTAGAAAACAACACAGTGTAAAGACTTCTCATCTTCTCTTTGTCAATGATTTAAAACTGTATAGTTCATCAGATGAGGAACTGAAAGCACAACTGTAAGTTGACAAAACTTTTTCAGATGATATAAGAATGTCATTTGGTCTTGATAAATGCGCAAAAGCAACTTTTAAAGCAGGAAAACTGCAGCAGCAAGTAAACATCACCTTGGGCCAAGAATGTGATATAAAAGAACTTGAGCAAGAGTGAGTATAAAAATATTTGGGAATTGATGAAGTTGTTGTTGTTGTGTCTTTCGGCTTTTCCCGGTTAGGGGTCACCACCGCAGAACTCCGGTCCGCTAATGATTGGCAGTAGATTTTTACATCTCAAAAACAAAAAACAAACTGTTGGAATACCACCGTTGCAGGTCGCCGCACCTCCGAAAGACTCCCGGTAATCCAAAAAAATGATCAAGACTCCTGGTCAAACTCTGTATATGTGAGAACGCCAATAAATGAAATTGACAACTTGAAAAATAAAATTTTTCAAGTTGGCGATTTTGTTTATTGGCATTCTCACATATACAGAGTTTGACCAGGAGTCTTGATCATTTTTTTGGATTACTGGGAGTCTTTTGGAGGTGCGGCGACCTGCAACGGTGGTATTCCACCAGTAGATTTTTACAGGACTAGTTGCCGGCCCTGACGCACAACCTTCAATGAAGGCACACCCATTCACTCATGTCTCCACACAGAAGACGCTTTAGCTGAGAATCGAACAGGACAACGTCTTACTGTGAAGCGACAATGCTACCGCAGCACCACCACCAATAAAACATGCACAAATGCAAATACAACTTAGTTAGAAATAGTTTAGAAGACTTAAATTAATCTTGAAACCAACGCTGACATCTAGGAAAAAAATCCAAGTTATAAACCAGTTTGCTCTTCCTGTCCTGACTTACAGTTTTGGAGGGATAGACTGGCCCTGAAACATGTTGGATAAATTAGATAGGAAAACAATAAGGATGCTTCATGCTCACCAAATGATTTATAAAAATCATTGCATACCAAGATTATATATTCCCTGTTTTGAAGGAGGGATGGGCCTCCTTGAAATTGATCACATGTATATATCTGCAGTCATGGGACTCCACACATATCTGATGAATTCACAAGTCCCAAATCTAGTGAAAGTTTTGTAACATGAGGAGAATAAATCTAAGATGACTTCCCAGCTTAGTGTAGCAGAAGGATATCGGCATCAAACAGGAATGGAAATCAAACCACAAACAGATACAAATGAGGCAGCAACTGAATGTGCCAAAAAAATAAAAGAAAGAATATTAGGTGAAGGACCAGATGACAAGGCAAGAAATGTGGAAAATGCATAAATATAGTTGTAAGTATAGAAAACTTCTGGAATAACTTCATGTTGATCAGGAGCAAATGCAGGAATGGTTAACGAGAGGCAAATTCAAACCACGAGATGACAGGTTAATATTGGTGGCACAAGATAGTGGAATACATGCACATTGGTTTACAAAGTCCATTGAACATGTGGGAGAAACAGACAAATGTACATACAGTAGGTTTTGTAAAACAGAACTGGAAACAGTTGCACATCTTGTTGTTGGTCATGACATACTAATGGCAAAAGACTGTATACTGAAAGGCATAATAATGTGGCCGGATATAGTGGTCCATGAAAAGAAGACTAAGGTAACATTGATCATTGAAATTGCCCCTCTCACTGACTACAGTATCTTGCATACAGAGAGACACAAAGTCAGAAAATATCAGGATTTGTAGGCAGAAATGAGAGCAACGTGGAAGAAAGATACTCCAACAGTTCCATAAGTATTAGGAGCAACGGATCTCCTAAAAAAGAATCAACAATCATATTTATATATGTTACCAATACATGTAACTCAGTATGAATTGTGGAAAGAGTCATTACTAGGCATATTGTGGCTGCTGCTAAGAGCACTTCTGGCTGACATCAAAGACTTGAAACAATACTAATTTCATGAACTTTAATCTTACTTTGACTTTGGAATGTTGTCCATTCCCGCCATGGTATTAAAAACTCAAAAGATTTAGAGAAATTAAAACAAAAGGAATAGTGTCAAAAGCCTTGGTCAGATCTCAATATGCTATATGCACTGCATAACCATTGTCCATTGGTTCAGGTACTTTTCCAAAGAAACTAATGTGGTTAAAGAGGAAGGGCCTTCCTTTGATACAGCCAGATTGATAAGTCCACAGTTAAGAGATTTTAAATGACCAAATTAATAAAGTCTCAGATAATGTAATCCATAGCTTTACATATGAGGCTAATGAGACTAATAGGTCTAGGTACCATGTCTGTGGTTAGAATATTCTTGTGTAATGGCATTATAGTGGCTTTTTTCCGGGATTTAGTAATGTAACCAGCAGAGAGGCTTAGATTAAGGAAGTGAAGTCAGGGTTCAGAAAGGCCATATTTGGAACCGATAATCAAGCAGTCTGACATGCTGTCAGGACCCATGTATTCTTAGTTTATGAAAGTGCTGGGAAAACTTGTTCCATAGCAGCTAAAGGAGGTGACAAGGAGTGTGGAACCTGATGGATAGCCAGAACTGTGGGTGAAGAAAATGTTGCAGTAAATTTGTTAGCTGGGTATTAGATATTTCATTTGAGTCAGAGAGTGTAGCAGTTTTGTGGATTAGCTCTGAACATCGTTTGGTGCTAGATTTTAACTTTCTGACATAGTAAAAGAAAGGTGTGCAGTTATGTTTGGTTATAGTGGCTATTTTCTGTTCAAACTCAGTTTTGAGATTCCCAAAGTTCCCTTTAATCTATTTGTTAGTTTGCTTAACTGTGCTCTTCTAGCAGGTAGGATGAGACCTCTGATAAGCATCAAGTAGTTTCTTTTTCTTGTTATATACTTTATTTATACTGGTATTCCAAGACAGGGATTTGCTTTTTTTTTTCTTATTATATTTGTTGTGGATATGAACTGCCTTATCAACAAAGGCATTTAAGTGAGAGTGGAAGTCCGTGGCATAGGTCGTAGCTTTAACAATGACATTCTTCAGAAGAGGATTAGAGAAGAATCTTTTTTTTAAGTCATCAAGTTACTGAAGAAGGTTTACTTCTGTGATGTCCCCAAACATAGTTATTTACAGAAGAAGTAGCAACAATTTTAAAGTAAAATATCTCTAAATTAGGGTATGATTTAACAAGGCATGATAATACATATGGACATGTGCAAGAAGTGCTGGTATTTATGAAGACTAGCTCCAGGATATTGGAGCCCCTAGAAGGATGGTTAGCACTTATGAAAGAGAGTTAGCATTGCCAAGGAAGTGTTGGGCATGCTTACCACTGGCAAAGTAGATTAGCCATTTTATTGATGGATTGTTGAACTCCTCCAGTAGAAGGGTGTTGGGTTTAGTGGGAAGTTCAGCTAATTTATTAAGATAGCTGCTGTGCTTTAGGAAGTGGCACTGAAAGTGTTCTATAGCTTTCTATGAAGTGGTATTTGGTCTTGTTTTGGGTGATCTGAAATTCTAGGAGTCCAAATGCAATGTCCCAAGAAATCTATCATTAGGTGATAATATCGTTGAAAAATACTGATACTCCTGCACAATTGCCAGTGGGTCTGTAGACATGCTAGGCATTATACCCAAGAACAGAGGAAGTGCTTTCATTACTCTGAAACCATGTTTTCAGGTGCAGCTGTTTGAATGTGTTCAAGTTGTACTAGAGCCTGAAGTTCAGGCATTTTTGTTAAGACTCCTCATTGAGTAAATCCACATTAATGTGTTCCAAGCATTTACTAGGTTGGAATGTCCATCAGAAGGATTCTGCATAAAATAGGCACTAAGAAAAAAGAAAGGCTTTATCCACAATGTGAAAGCCTCAGTAGGAGATGTGCAAGCCATCCCTGGCAAAGTAGAAAGATTTGACAGCCATCTCTTCCCAAGATGACACATACTGGGTTCCCTAAGAATGAACCCAACTACATTAACCAGTTGTTAAAGCCAATTATCTTGTCTTTGGTTCTCCGTATCATTCTGTGGGATGTCAAAATAGCACTTAAGACCAGTGTCTTCCCTGCCTCAGGCACATGCATAGCAAACTCTGCCATATCCTTCTGTTGTCACCCTAGGAAGAGAGTCTAAGGTCAGTCACATCCACATGGATCACATTCAGGTCATAATCATATTTCTAAGAATGAGATGATCTAAGAGCCCTTGTTACATCCCAAATCCTGGCTCCAGGAAGACAGCTAATTGTCACCAGATTCTTACTGAGCCTGGTGAGTGCTGTGTCTGTATGCCTTACAATAGAGTGATCTAATACTAAAACATTACCATGGTTTGATGCAGTCTCGGTGGGCCTTAAGGGCTTGGAGTCTGCAGCCTTCTGAATTTTACAGGAATGTGTCTTAGGTGTAGGTGTGAAGGGTGAAGGTGAGTGTGTTGCTGTATATACTAATATCTGAGTTTTGTAGTCTTTAGCCTTGGAGACATAGGCAGTGTTCTCTTAACAACCTCTGCATAAGTACGTTTAATGGAAGTCCTTTCTGGTGTATGTGTGTATGTGTTATGCTCACTGAATGCATTTTGAGGTGAGAAGGTAGCCTCCAAGTTAATCAAAGACTTACATTTCTCATATACTAAATCATTGTTCGGTAGCAATAAAGAGTTTTTGGTAAACATGAGGCAGTTACTACAGTGCCTCAAAATATCTTGTGCTATCAGGCTGGCTACAGAAGGGAAAATGGCTGACTGAGATTCCATACTGAGCAGTACAAATGAAGGTGTATAGGACGGCTTAAGAAGAGGGGCTAGAAAAAGGTGATACACTAGGATATGGCTAAAAGATAAAAAAAATGAGCTGAACCTACTGTACCTACTGTAACGTCTCAATGTGCAAAAAAAGAAATGTAAAAGTGACACATGATGTTAGGTCAATAAGGAAAGCAGTAACAGTCCAATAAGCTAATGGGGTTTCTACCTACCCAGTAAAATCAATGAACAATGGGAAGTCTAACATAGTGGATCCACATGCAGTAACTGTAATAGCTACCGATAATCTAAATGAGTAGTTTCAAGTGCAGTAACAGTATAACAGTCAGACAAGTAATAAGGTATATCACAAAGGTAACCTTGTACTGTCTACTATGGTGCTGTAGGGCAGTACTTTTAAATAATATAACACTATAGTAATTAGAGCAAGTGGTACTACAAGAATACCAATGATGAAAAAGTACAGTTATTGAGATAATAAGTACATTTGTTTTATATAAGTTTTATGAGTAACAGACAACTCTGCAGCATTATCTTAAATGGTGCCAGTGGTAACAGTGTGAAAGCAACAAGTCACTTTTGTTCAGTATTATTTAAATGTAATGCCACTATAGTCGTCAAATCAAAAGTTAACAGCAGTATAATACCAACCAGGAGAAAAAGTGCAATGCTATTTAAACCCAACAACAAAACTGTAAAACAAAAGTGTTAATTTCATCAATGTGTCAATGAGAAGTGCAGTTAGTAAGTTAATAAGCAACAATTATTCTCCTGTATGAAATAAATCACAGTAATAAAACAAGGTGGTGAAAAAGAAGGTACTGAAATTTCCATCATATAAAACAAAGATGAGAAGTTTCCTATCCTATTCTAGATTAGCCTGTTTTGTTTCATACCCAATAGGATGAAGACTGGCCTGTGCTGCTGTGAGCCAAGTATGCAACAAAGTCCAGGAAGTTTGGGATTTTTGCTTGGAAGTGTTTGCATGGATATTTTTATAACCCGAGCAGTCTTCAGGGATTTTTTTTAACAGGTAAATAGCAAACGATAGAGGTATAATAGGAAAGGGAGAGGTAATTGAAGATATGTTATGGGAATGTTATGAGTTGGTAGAGTAAAAAAAAAAAAAGAAAAAAAACATCTCAACAGAGGCTTTTTTTAGAGATGTATATTAACTGTGTTTGCAACGGTTATATTTTTTGTAACTATGTTTTGGAGCTTTTCTCCCCGGGCCTCTGCTGAAAAAGGGCTTTTGCTTAATCAGGCAATCCCGATTAACAAATGTAAAATAAAATAAAATAAACAAATCATTGTAACTAAGGAAATGATTATTTAGAGCCAGGACATAGGCTCTGAAATGTATTGGCATAGTAAGACCTTATTACTTTTACTGCTTGTAGCTGCAAAAAAAAAAAAAAAAACCCAATAAGTAGAAAATAGAAATGAAGTCATAATCTAAGACAAGTATAATTGAAGTACTAAATGTTATAAAGAAGGGAAAAGACATGGAGGTGGGGTGATGGAATCACCGGAAAAAGTAAAGTGCAAGTTGTATAAATTAAATGAAATCCGTGGGATCAATACATGCAGAATAATACTTAGGAGGAGGAATGAGGTTTAATGGAAGGGAGGAAAGAATTGAAGTATTTATGTAATATTAAAGTAAATGCTAATCATGAAAAAGGAAATGTGTCTACTGCATAAAAAATATTGCTGTGGTTTGTTAATGCATGTTTGACTGTGTCATTCTTTTAATTGTGATTCAATAAAGATATTTAAATAAAAAAAAACAGTGACATAGAAAACAATGCTATATGGGATTTGTTTCAATTTTGCTTTATTTATGTTACTTCTTGATCTATGACATTGATAAGATTCATGATTTTGATGTGCCATGTGAAGGCAATCCATTTTTAGGGCAAAATGAGTAGAAAGCAACAGTGTAAGAAAAATAAGTAACAATCCAGTTTCATTGGCAGTGCAGGTTTCGCATACAATATCATTGCATGTTAATTTTTATATCTCTTCAGTAGATATTTTGAACCTGTGCAGCAACAGATACTTAATCATTAAAAGATGTATAGCTGGAAATAACACTTGATGTAGTTGGAATATTTTATTTGTTTGATAGTATCTTGATTTGTATAGGTCATACTATGTTCAAAATAACACCACTTACTTGAAGTTGCTGCAAATGTTGCTATAAAACTGGCAGAAACTCTGAGATAGTGAAATGTTAATGAAATAAAGATCAGTTTTATTCTAATACTTATTGCTTTAAATATGGCCATTGATTTTAACAAAGGCATAGTCATATTATAATATAAATCTTGTGACCTATATATTATCCACAAACCATCCAATGCTGGTAAGTAACATCCAGTTGTTATAGCAACTCCATGAACAGGCATTGCCAGCCAAAGAGTTTACTAGTCAAGTATGGAATGGAAATATATATCCAGGACTTTTATCTGTATTGTAAATGAATTGCCCAAAAATAGATTATCCTCTAGTCTGCACACTGCATGCCTTTAGAATACAGAGGGAAACTAGCACACCCAGAGAAAGCATGTGTAGACTCTGCACATAAGCCACCTAAGCCATAAAGTGAAGCAGAGAAAATGTAACATCAGGTGTCAATGTTATTCAATCCACCGATGTCGTAACTATCTATTATCTCTGAAAAGTTAAAAAAAAACATATGAACTTAATAGATTGGTGCTATACCATTAAAATGATACAGATATACTCACTCCAGAAGAGAAGCATCAATTATTTACAAAATATAACAAGAAGTGGATACTTTTGAAATATCTCAGTGTATTTTATATATTTATGTCCATACTAAAATGTTCTTTGCCTATATTTATGGCACAGCATTTTTTTTACATCAAAATATATTTAAACAAGCTTTGATGAGACAGGTGCTTATATACACAATATGCAGTCTAAAATCCATAAATAAATACATTTTAATTTTATTATGAAGAATACCACATAAATAATAAAACACATATTGAGTGGATTTACATTATTAATTTATGTGCTTTACATAATCAAACTAGAAATCATCAATACAAGAAGGGAAAAAAATCACCATGAACAGTAAATAAACTGCAGATTTCATAGAATTCACCCGGGTATTCGGTCTGTTTGTTGTTAAATTGATGAACCAATTAGTGTGCCATGCTTTTTTCTAGGCAATTGAAGAGCTACAATTCATCTTCACCTTTCTTAAATTGATTCATTCTCACCTTTCTTTGTTTTTTGGGTCAGCTATAAGTATTGTGACATTAGCAGTTAAACTGCTTGTACTAGCAAAGGTCCATTTATCTTTGAAAGATCTAAGAAGTGCCATATTGATTTCGTAGAACCTTTCAATTTTATTTGATATTCAGAATATGTTTTAGAAAGTGTGCTCATTATTTATAACACATTCAGCCTAGTTCATGTTGTTTCCTGCCTTCTTTCCTTTCACTTTTTGCCTTTTATAATAAATGTTAACAGTGACCACAGTATACGTTTGTACTCCTGCCTAAAATTCTTATTAAAAACTCCATAAACAATACCATTAACACAGCTGTTGAAGCAGGCACTAAAGAAGCCAAGAACAAACAACCAGTCTGGAAACTTTGGTGCCTTGCCTGGAGGGCTGAAAAATCCAATCAAACCAGGAATATTGAATGGAGCCCAGCAAACTGCAAAAACCACAAATACTGCAAACATTGTCAAAAAGTTCCTCATATCTGAAGGCTGCAGAGTTTGCTTGCTGTCTTTTTTGAGTCTGTATTTGACCTGTATGACTGTGATCCAGATACTTGCATAGCACAGGATTACAATACTTACTGGCAACATGAAAAGGCAGACTGTAAAACCAATAGTGAGTGCTTCATTTACATTGGGTTGGAAAGTACAAATGTATACAAGTGGATTATATTGTGAAGCTCCTAGTAAAGGATCTGGTAAAACCAAACTAAAGCTAATTGCCCATGTAAGAAAAATATAGCAGTAGGTGTTCTTCATGGTGAATATCTTGTCATATTTTATTCCGTGACAAATGCAGCACCAGCGATTGATTGCTATTGCCATGATGCTGTACAGAGAGGCATTGAAACTCAAACCCTGAAAGAAAGATGAAATCTGGCACTGTATTTCTCCAAACTGCCACTTGTTTTGTAAAATAGATTTGATCATCAAAGGGTATGGGTAAACAGCACCAAGGATGTCTGCTGCAGATAGACTGATAACAAGCATATTACCTAAAAGAGAAAAAAAGACTGTTTCTGTATAATAGAGACATTTATTTCTTGATGCATACTTTATTGAAATTAACATCATAGGGAATCTTGAGTTCATCCTGGCAAGCAGACGGTATGACAGATCCAATAATGGATGATTCACATGTCTGTTTTAAGGTACAAATATGAATGCATGTGCATGAACACGCACACATACACACACACACACACACACACACACACACACACACACACACACACACACACACACACACTCACACACACACACACACACACACAGTGAAAAGAGAACAGAACCTGGATACCACAGTACAAATCAAATTTAATTGTATATATGAACTTCTAGGGACATTCCAGTGCTCTTTTTTATCAATATCATTAATAAGTTTCCATTTTTCATGATATATGCTGACATCATTATGCATGGGAAAATGAACAAATATTAATAGGTTTTTGTTACACTTTCACTATAACTGGACAAAGATTAACTCACCGAAGATTGCAATGCCCAAACTAAATTTCCTGAAAGAACAACTGAAAAAAAAACACTTTCCAAAGTGTTTTTTGCAGGATAGCAAGCCTCCAACACTGCCTGAACTTATGTATATATATATATATCTATATATATATATATATATATATATATATATATATATATATATATATATATATATACATATAAACTCCACAGTCACACCTACTTGAAAAGGGGGACTTTCCCCATAAATAACATCACTATCAATGCAACTCTCCAACTGATTTTTCCTGTGGAGGAGTGCCAATCCTCAATGGGTTGAATTTCAAGGAATTCAGGATCAAGGACTCAGTTGTCATCCACTCACAGGTAAATATTTTTCTGAATATTTTTATTTCGTAAAAACGTTAACAAATCATAAATTCAGTAATCAAATTTAACATCAATATAATTTTGAAAGTCTAGAATCATTGGCTTCAAAAAGTAAGGACGTTCAATAAGTTTTCTTGAAAGAAAGCAGGGATATTTTTTTACACAACAGTTAGTTGACTTCAGTCCTTGAGTTAGAAAACACAAACTGCAGTATGGGCAGAAGAAATATTCAAATGACACAAGATTGCAAAGATGGCAACTATTTTGCATACGGTCGAAAACACAGCTATATTAGAACTTCTGAGATCACTTTTTTCATTTTCAGTCCCTAGTATTATTTAAATTATAACAGAATAAAAACTTGAAATGAATATGAAAAATTAAATTGTTACAAAAATAGAAAATCCTATGAATTGTGCTCATTTTTTTAATATGAGAAAGTTCTAGCTAGCAGATTATTAAGATTACTAAGATTACTAAGCTTATTCCAAGTATTTGAATTAGAATTAATCCTGGTTAAGGCAGAATCAAAGTTGTTAGCAATGGATGAGTAAGTATGTTCCTTATATTTCACATCTAAATATAAAGCTTAACTAACAATTTAATTATATTTGCAGCAAATGAAGCCTGAATCAGGACAGTGTCAATTTTTAGTCTTGAAACAGCTTCATTTGAATTTTGGAAATGGACAAAAATGTCATTGGCAAAGCCAGCATTGTTGAAATAAGAGTTATTCAATATAATACTTTCAGTGCTGTGTCTTGCAAAATTCCAGAGATCAATAGTTTAAAAGAAAGGCTCAAAAGATAATGTAGAACTGGCAACTTTGCCTAGGCCAGTTAAAATGTCATTGAAAACAAAAGCTGACCAATAGTTTACGGGCATGTAAAATCTGAATAATATAAAGAGTTCATGGTGGGGATAAAATAAATAGGAAAAAAAAAGGGTCAGCATTACAACTAGAATGGTACACAAATGCAATCAAATGTTATATTAGTATTAAGAACAACCAAAACCTACTTATCAGCAATTCCATTATTATGTACAGTAAATAACCACATCTGCTGCTATATTTTTATTTTGCCAAAATACCAGAATATATATACTTTTATTTTTATTTCTAAGTTTACAATGAAATAGTTTAATACTTTTTAATAAGTAGAGGATCCAAATCTGGTTTGAGAATGATGGCAGTCTTGGAATGATTGAGATGTTTAATATGATTTTTATCTGAAATAGCATGAAGAAAAAAATTAAGACCTGGGTTCAAATGCACATGTCCACTCTCTCCTTGCATAGACTGCTTCAGATGAAGTAAATTGTAGGTGAAGCTAAGCAGTTATTCCCTAGCTCTGGAGTTTCAAAAAGGATTAGGATGATTCTTATCTGCAAATGTAATTCATACTGTAATAAATTGATACTTTTATTTTAATTATAATATCTACAGATAACAGTCATCTAATATTATAATGTCTGTGCCAGACTACTATATGCAATAATGTTTTCAAATATAATGATGCAATTATATTAAAAAGCATGGTAGAAAGAGTAAGCATGATGAACACGCACTGTCATAATGAACATTTCCTGTGGTGATATGACTGGCACAGTTTCACTAAATACATGAAAAAATAGAAATGTTTTGGTATAACAGCTGACTGCATCTACAGGTATAGACATATGGGGTCTTTTAATATTTCTTTTCTTAATGGTGTGTAGCCTTGATTGCCTGTGCATCTATATTTTCACTGACACAAACATTATCTTTATTTTATCTTAATAATATTCTGTAGATCTGCCCACTGCCAATGGTGAGCTGCAGAGTAGAATCCTCATTAATGGAATTATTTTGATATTATCACTTTATTGTCTTGCCCCATATCTTGATGTTCATGTGTTAGCAGCAAGAAGTGAAGATATTCCTTGGGATTCAGAAATCTTAGCTGAATTGCAGTAGGTAATTTTGCATGATCATCAACAGTGTTCAGGGTATGTATGATTCAGAGATGCATATTGCTTGAGTGGTAAATTCAGAGCAGAAGATGTATAATTAGATGCTACTGAGGAACAATAATAAAATGACATGCTCTGTGTATGTAAATGTGAGGTAAAACAAAATGGTTATATTATTCAGATATGTATAAAGAGTGCAATATGGTGCTCTAACACTAGTGTTGTTGTGGTCAACAACACTAGTGTTAGTGCAGTATGGTGCTCTAACACTAGTGTTGTTGACCACAGCTAATTCCTCGTGTTAATTCTGGAGAATAATGAAAATATGTTAGCAGTTGCTGCAGTATCGGTTGATATGTATATTCTATAGGCTATTATTGCACTATGAGTCATGGTGGTGTGCCTTGTCATCCTTAGAGGAATCATATCTTAGCAGAGTTAACATTTCATGGGTGTCATAATACCAACATTGTTCAAGACTCTGATGGGTGTGACATACAACCATTTCATTAAAAGGAAAGAAAAAAGCTTTTTTTTTTAATTCTGCTTATTTTAAGTTGCACTTACAGTGACCTATGCAGTGATTTTTTTTGTACTTCTCTGCTTTCTGTCCATGGTTTAGCCAAAACAATTATCTGTTTCCATTTTTTTTATTTTTCCAGGACCTTTGTCTTGAAAAGCATTATCTGCAGTTGTGCGAAGACTGTGTATTACTGCAGGATAAGTGCAATCACATGTAAAAGGTAGCTTTTTGTATTTTCAATCAAGTTTGGGGCCTTAATGTTGTAGCTTCTTCCACTGTTGTGGCGCTATTGTAATCTACTGCTTGATTTGGCCCTCATTTATTAATTTATTATGGATAAATATCTACATTGTCTGGTGGGAGGATTGCATTAGTGGTAGTATTGTGGTAGTATTGTGAATTCTGCTCTAGAATTTGCTTGTGATTTCTGCTAGAGGAATTTTCTTCTGTACTTTTCATATCCTGCTTAACATTGCATTCCAGTGCCCTTTTGTATACTTTGTTACTTGTTTTATCACTGCCCTTAAGTCTGCCCCACCCACCTCCCCATTGAGTCATTGAAAAAAATGTTACTGAAATTCTAACCACAGGACTTGAGTATTGGGTTTATTTGATTGACTCCCTGTCTAGTAAGTCATCTATGTCTAGCACAAAGCTATATTCTTCCAGAGTCTTTTTTTAGACTCTGAGAGATGACAGATATAAGCTCTTCATCAAAAGGGAAGAGAAAACCATTTTCCTTAAATTCTGCTTAAATATTTTAAGTTGCATTTATAGTGATCTGCATGGAGATGCTTTTCTTATACAGCTCTGCTTTCTGTCGATGGTTTAGCAAGGAAAAAAAAAATATCTGTCTGTATTTTTAGTTTGTTCTGGGACCTTAGTCTTGTAGCTTCATTTGCTGTTATGTGAAAGTTGTGTATAACAGTAAAATGTTGATTTTGTTTATACATTATGCTGCACTTCTATTTCCAAAAGTAGAATTACATGGAAAAGGTAACTTTGTACTTTGAACCCAGTCTGGGGCCTCAGTCTTGTAGTTTTTTCCACAGTTTTGCCAGACTATCTACTGCCATATTTCAGTCTCTTTTAGTCATTTGTTAAAGTATTCCTTGTAAATTTGCACATAGACTGGTGCTTTAGTAAGTGGTAGGATTGCTGAAGTGGCAGTATTATGAATTTTGCTCCAGGATTTGTGCTTTAGTACTCTTTACAGCTGTATATGCCTGCTAAAAGTTGTGTTCCAGTAAACCGATACCTTTGTCTAAGGTAGAATTGCAGCAGTGGCAGTATTGTGAACTCTGCTCCAGGATTTGTGCTTTAGTACTTTTTATCACTGCATATACCTGCTTAAAGTTGCATTCTGGTGCCTTTTAGAATGCAACAAAGAGACACCAATTGGCATCATGGTTAATGTCTTCTCCTCCAATGCACAAGGTACAAGGCTTGAACCTGACCTCCAGCCAATGCCAGTTTGGAGTTTGCAAGTCCGTGTTTCTGTAGGGTTCCTCCTACCTCTAAAAAAACATGCTGAGTGTTTCCATCTCAAATTTACTAATGAATGGAGCTGTGGGCAGCACCACAGACTCTACGCAGAGCCCTATAGGGGAAGAGATATAGAGACCAATATCTTTGGGCATCTACTGTGGTGCACAATATTATCAACAAGATAGGAGAACATGGATTGCAGACTGTGCGCTGCCACTTAATGGTGTAAAGTATGGCACTGGGTGATTTGCTCACGTTAACTAAAGTTGCCAAATGGGCATGGGTATTTGCTGGTAATGAGGGTTGAGAACCCATGCTAATGGCAGGATGGGGTTATGTGTCCCCTACTGGCCAGTGTGTGCCCAACAAAACCCAGCAGCCATGAGTATTTGCTGGTAATAAGAGGGTTGAGGATCCATGCTAATGGTGGGTGGGATGTATGTGCCCCCTACTGGCCAGTGTGTGCCCAAAAAAGCCCAGCAGCCTTGGGTCAAGTTGCCCAGACTAGGTTTCCTGGGATATCTCTGTTGAACAAAATCTAGACAGCAAACATGAACTGAAATTTGCTTAATGTAGGTTCACTGACAGGATGCTGCTTAAAAGTGGATGACATGATGATATAGAGGAGGCTGGACATCCTATGTATCCAAGACCCAAGATGGAAGGGCAATGCAGTGAAGCCACTTGGTGTGAGATCCAGAGTCTATCACTCAGGAGGAGGACAGGCTAAAATGGCATGGGAATTGTGGTGAGACAGAGGCTTTAAAAGGCAGTGAGGGATGCCATCAGAATGGCAATTAGACTCCACTGTAATGCTATGGCAGTATTCGTAGTCACAACCTATGCCCCACAGCAGGGATGTGATAGTGAAGACAAGAGTGCATTCAGACAGCAGTTGCAGGACCGACTAGATGAAGCAGGATGACACGAATTGGTGTTGATAATGGGGAACTGAAAAAATGCCAGCACAAAACTCAGTATATATCAGCAACAAAACTACAGCAACACTAAGGTAAAACTAAAGTGTTTTAATACATATCGAACAATTCAATAATCCAGACCGGTTTCAGCCTAACGTGGCTTTCCTCAATGGAACAAGAAAAGTACAAACAGGAAATAATTCACAAATGTAGGTTTAAAAAAGGTCTATAGACCAATGAGGTGCTTCCAAAGGATTTTAGGCATGCCCGTAATACTGCCTGAAAGAAAAGCTGTAAGGAAAAATACAAACTAGAAAATAAAAAATAACAAGTAAAAAATAGATGATTCAAATAGCAAATATGGTAATAAAACATAAGTATGATAATACATTCAATATTGGATATATTAATTGGTTTTAAATTATCATGTAAACCAGGAGAAAATAGTACCCCAAGCTTGATAATCCAGTATTTCTCTTTTTGGTTGAGAATGGAATGCCATCCCTGTTTGTTGGATCTGTCACTCAAAATTCTATCTACAATACAAAATTGAAATCTAGCAGTATGATGTTGTGTGTAGTGCCTGAACAGAGCGTCAGTTTCTCTTTTGGTTTGAATGTCACTACAATGTTCCGACATGCGTAATCTCAACGCCCGTGATGTCTGACCCACATAAAATGAACCACATGTGCAAGTCGCAAGATATACCACCCAATCACTATTACAGTTGCCAAAAAATAATATCAGGACAGATAGAACAGGATATATGAGGACTGCCTGGGTTTACATGGGTGGGGTAAGAAGAATAAAGAAGGAGAGGCCATTCTAGACTTCTGTCTGGTAAACGGCTTAATAGTAGACATGGTTCAGAAGGAGAGACAAGTCACAAGATCACATACACAATGTGCAACTCAGGTAGACTTCCTCCTAGTAAGGAAAGGGCACTGGGATAGAATCAATGAGTGCAAACTCATCCCCAGTGAATCAGTAAGCCCGCAACATAAACCACTGGTTGCTACAATCAAGTGTGAGCAGTGGTCAGAGGAAGTTCTAAGTTCATCAGAGACCAGGCTGAAGACCTGGAAGTTGACTGCAGAGAAATTACAACAGTTCAAGGAATTACTAGAACCCCAAAAAGAGGAGGAAATAGGTGGAGTTGAAAAAGAATTGCAGCACCTCAAAACAGCATGTGTGAGGACTGCAGAACAGATATGTGGCCGAGCCAGATATGGAAATGAGGTACATAAGGAAAGCAAGGACAGCTGTTGATGGAATTCAAAAGTCTAGGAAGTGATCAAAATAAAGGAGTGTAGGAAATAGAGGGAAATAGAAAATACCAACCAGGCTAGGAAGGAATACTGGTTGGCTAACAAATAAGCTAAGAAAGAAGTTGGACCAGCTTCTGGAAAGTGACTCAGTAGGGAGCACAAAGAAACTATATCAGATTGCAGAGCAAAGACAGAAATATAAAAAAGATAGTCAGACTAAGGGATGCCAGCAACAATGTGCTCACCAGTCCACAAGACATCAGAGGCAGATGGAAGGAGTATTTTCACCAGCTTCTAAATGAAGAAATCCCCACAGAAGCTGTACTGCCCCCAGACACAGCCTATGATTCAAGAAGAAGAGGAGCCCACCATAGAAGAAGTAAGAGTAGCACTTAATGAAAGCATCAGGCTCAGATGAGGTCACAGCAGATATGATAACGATGCTGGGTGAGCTAGGGGAGAAATGGCTCCTGAGGGTACTCATAGCAGTGTGGAGAGAAAGGCATATCCCAGATGACTGGAGGATAAGCATGCTTGTCTCAGTCTACAAGAACAAAGGGGACATCCAGATACAGAGGCATCAGACTTCTGTCACATTGCATGAAAGAGGATGATTGATAAATGGATTTGCAGCGTAATAGAATGTTTAAACTGTGAGCTTTGGCCAACTGAGACCTGCATGAGTGGATCTAAGTAGATTTTTATCTGCACTTTTATCAAATAATACACAATTTAAAGTAATTTGTTTGTGTTGCATTGAGCAATATCTAGCTGGAAGTTGACTGTTTTTTCAGTAGGTGTTATACAAGTGGTATTTTCAGTTAAGGCTTGTTAAAAAACCTGCATAGCCAGTGATAAGTGGGGGTAGTTTACTTCATTGTTATTCAGTTTCTGTCTTATACAAGTAGTACAGTGAATTGTTTTGTTTAAACTGTGAGCTTTGGCCAACTGAGACATGCATGAGTGGAGCTAAGTAGATTTTTATCTGCACTTTTATCAAATAATACACAATTTAAAGTAATTTGTTTGCGTTGCATTGAGCAATATCTAGCTGGAAGTTGACTGTTTTTTCAGTAGGTCTTATACAAGTGGTATTTTCAGTTAAGGCTTGTTAAAAAACCTGCATAGCCAGTGAAAAGTGGGGGTAGTTTACCTCATTGTTATTCGGTTTCTGTCTTATACAAGTGGTACAGTGAATTGTTTTCTGTTTAAACTTTGAGCTTTGGTCAACTAAGACCTGCATGAGTGGAGGTAAGTAGATTTTTATCTGCACTTTTATCAAATAATACACGATTTAAAGTAATTTGTTTGTGTTGCATTGAGCAATATCTACCTGGAAGTTGACTGTTTTTTCAGTAGGTCTTATACAAGTGGTATTTTCAGTTAAGGCTTGTTAAAAAACCTGCATAGCCAGTGATAAGTGGGGGTAGTTTACCTCATTGTTATTCAGTTTCTGTCTTATACAAGTGGTACAGTGAATTGTTTTCTGTTTAAACTGTGAGCTTTGGCCAACTGAGACCTGCATGAGTGGAGCTAAGTAGATTTTTATCTGCACTTTTATCAAATAATACACAATTTAAAGTAATTTGTTTGTGTTGCATTGAGCAATATCTAGCTGGAAGTTGACTGTTTTTTCAGTAGGTGTTATACAAGTGGTATTTTCAGTTAAGGCTTGTTAAAAAACCTGCATAGCCAGTGATATGTGGGGGTAGTTTACCTCATTGTTATTCGGCTTCTGTCTTGTACAAGTGGTACAGTGAATTGTTTTCTGTTTAAACTGTGAGCTTTGGCCAACTGAGACCTGCATGAGTGGAGCTAAGTAGATTTTTATCTGCACTTTTATCAAATAATACACAATTTAAAGTAATTTGTATTGCATTGAGCAATATCTAGCTGGAAGTTGACTGTTTTTTCAGTAGGTCCCCACCCACCCTCCCTGCTTTTGTGTTGGTGTTAATCTTGGTGGCTTTGAAACTGCCCGCCCCTCTTGTAAATTTGCACTTGGATACTCCTCCTGGGCCCATCTCATTTGCTCACTCAAAAAAAAAAAAAAATTATCTGTTTTTACTGTATTTGTGTTTCTTCCTACTTTATTTTGCTTTTACGTCATCTTAAAAGTACTCAGTTGTATTTATTACTGCTTGGTGTAACTCATTCTAAGCCTTTTAGTTTAAGCACTTGGGCTTCAGCCCAGTTGTTTTACATTAGGAAGGTTTGTGGCCTGCACTGTGGTGGCAGGACAGATAGCTTGCATCCTTCTAAGTTGGGAACTGCTGATTGAGGGCTCAGTGTCTGTTACTCTAAAAGTGCATTAATTCTGGTTTAAGCACTTGGGCTTCAGGACAGTTATTTTACATTAAGAGGGTTCGTGGTTTGCACTCTTGTGGGAGGAGAGGCTGGATTCTTCCCTTCTTAGCTGGGAATTTCTGATTAAAGGCCTATAGTGCCTGCATATTTGAACTGCTTCTTACTGAAATTGGTACACCTTGATTGCTGTAGCATAGATTAGATCCAGGCCTGCTGAATCTAGCTTTGTTTGAATAACTTGAGCACTATTCCAGGCATTCTTTAAAGTATTCAATTGTATTTATTACTAATTGGTAGTAACTTGATTAAAGTGTAGCTATCATTCTAAGTCTTTTGGATTAATCACTTGGGCTTCAGACCAGTTGTTTTACATTAGGAAGGTTTGTGACCTACACTGTGGTGGCAGGACAGGTAGCTTACATCCTTCTAAGTTGGGAACTGCTGATCGAGGGCTCAGTGTCTGTGATTCTAAAAGTGTATTAGTTCTGGTTTAAGCACTTGGGCTTCAGGCCAGTTATTTTACATTAAGAAGGTTCGTGGTCTGCACTCTTGTGGGAGGAGAGGCTGGACTCTGCCCTTCTGAGCTGGGAATTTCTGGTTAAAGGCTTATAGTGCCTGCATATTTGAACTGTTTCTTAATGAAATTGGTACACCTTGTTTGCTGTAGCATAGACTAGATTCAGGCCTGCTGAATCTAGCTTTGTTTATATGCTTGTTGTTTGTTTGCTTGTTATTTCCCTGAAACGCTAATTCCACCTAAAACGTGGCTTTTCAGCACTTCTGTGGATCCCTAGTGATATCTGCATTGCTTACTGTACTTATTTCCTTGTTTCACTTGAATGAAAGTTACTGTTTGTCATTTTTGCATATAAGTTACCTGTAGCGCATTGCATTTAAGTTACCTGGCACTTGCTCACTAAAGCAATTATATAAGTCAGCACTAAAAAATTAAAAGCACTACACCCTCACAAACTCCCCTTGAGTACCTTGTTCCCCACTGGCCCTTTTTTTCAATTATAAAGGAATTCCCAATACTATTCTAGCATGTCCAAAGGTCAGTTGTCAATCCCCACTCTGGTCCAGCTGGTGAATCTGGGAATCTTGAGGCAATGTTACAACTGGCTGATGTACACAGACAACCCTCTACTCCTCCCAACAAATTCCGACACATGTGAGAGATGCAACCATATAGCCAAACTGGAGGCTAAGCTCTCTCAACTCAGTACTGGCGTAACCAGTCAGGAGGAAAAGGAAACCACACTCACTACAATTCCAGTTTCACATAGACCTACTACGACAGCAAACCAAACACATAAACACACAAAAACATACTCGGAGGCTCTAAATAAAAATCTGCCTAAGCAGCAGTGACCTCCGAAGCAGACACCCAAGCAACCGCTACCCCAAAACAAAACACGTGCAACACATAGCTCACAAAGCCAGTGTGCCGAACAGTCACAGCCCTTAAGGCTAAACAACACACCTGATACACTTGTAATAGGTGACTCTAACGGCAGGCACACTGACGTCCCACTTACTAGGCTGAACAAGGAGAAGGTTATGGTGAGCTGCCTGTCGGGTGCTAGGATCCGCCACATAACACAAGCACTCATGTCACTCCAAGGCAAGTACAAATATGACTCAGTCATTGTCCATGCAGGTGTGAATGACCTGAGACGTACCTCCCTGGACTACATGAAAAGAGACATAGAGGAGCTCTCTGAGCATGTAGGCCAGGCCGGTATGACCCTAACCTTGAGTAGCATCTTACCCTCACCAAGAATGATGCCACAATATGAAGACAGGATGATCAATTTCAACAATTGGCTTAAGTATTGGTGTCATTCAAAGGAGATCCATGCCTGTCAGCCTGGGATGACATGCTGGACAAGCCACGATGCTTCACTAGGGATGGCTTGCACCTATCACCCCTGGGCTTTTGGATATTGGCAAAGGCTCTTGCTACCCCCATAGTGCCTTTTTTAGGCAAGGCTCAAAAAAAACCCCCACCTCCATAGGTATCACAAGGGATAAGAAACTAAGAGTAGTGCTACTCAATGCCAGAAGTCTATAACTCAAGATGCATGCACTTGAAACTCTACTTAGTATGTAGAACATCGATATCTGTGCAGTAACAGAAACCTGGTTCAAGGCTTCTGAGAGCACCCCAGCACTACCAGGTTATACCTCATACCATGCCTTTCGGCCCCAAAACTTGGACCAAACCACAAAAGGAGGGGGAGTATCAATATTCGTCAAAGATACCCACACCTCCAGGTTGGTGGCACAGCACGAAGCATCAGAGACTTTCCATGTGCAACTAACAGTGGGTAAAACTGCCTTCCAGTTTATAGCCTGCTACAGACCACCCTCCCAAACCCATGAATTCCACTTGGTCTTCCTGAGAACACTGGAAAATATGAAGGACTCTCCAAACACCATTATATTGGGCGACTTCAACTACCCAAACATAGACTGGGAACATTACTCTAGCTCCAACAAACTAGCCCAAAGGTTCCTAGAATTTATAAACTCAAATGCTATGGAACAACTTGTTACCACTACCACAAGAGGGAAAAACATACTGGACCTGATCATCACCTACATGGGGACTCTATGCTCCAGACCAGAATTGTATCCTTCACTGGTAAGATCAGACCATAAACTAAACTCACTGGATATTCACATCCCGACCCCACCCCCTGCCAAGAAAACAACAGTGAAAAACTTCTCTAAAGCAAATTTCACACTCCTCAAAACTGAGGTGAACTCCTTCAAAGCCCCCGGGCCTGTGGAAAATATGGCCCAGACCGCAGAATCCTTTATAAATGCATTCTATGAACACCTTCAGGAATGCATGGATCATGAAATCCCAAAAAAACCAAGACCCAATCCTCCAAAGGCAGACATCTTGTCTGTGAGACCCCAGCCTTAAACAAACTATACAATGGAAGGAGGAAGCTACTACATGATAAAGCAAAATCCCAAAAAGGGAAGGCATCTCTGATCAGTATTAGCAAAAAACTACGGGCACTCATAAAATTGTCTAAGGCCAGCTTTGAGAGAAAAATTGCACAGGACACTAAGGATAATCACAAGGCTTTCTTTAGTTATGTTAGGAACCTGGGTGGGAATTCCCAGATATGCTCAGAATTAGTCCAAAATGACAAAAAATACATCGAACCCACAGACATTGCCAACATCCTAGCTGACAGGTTCAGCGCAAACTTTTACCCCCCATCCCCACCAAAATGGCAAATATCTATCCCAGCAGAGTGCTGCCCCCCTGACATCTCAGATGCTCAGGTAAAAGCTGCCCTCCCCAATGCAAAAAACACAGCATCAATGGGACCAGACGGTGTCCCAGGATGCGTCCTACATGAACTCCAAGAAGAGCAAAACCCAAACATAAAACTACTGTTCAATCTCAGCCTTACTACAGGATATGTACCCAAAGAGTGGCGTACAGCAACGGTGGTCCCTCTCCACAAATGTGGTGCCTCAACGGATCCTGGAAACTATTGCCCCATAAGCCTGACTAGCTTGGTCTGCAAAGCTATGGAAAGGATCATCATGGACCTTATAAATAAAGATATTGGGGATCTACAGACACTGGATCCTACCCAGTTCGGCTTTGTTAAGGGCAGATCTTGCCTCTTAAACTTGGTAGATTCCTTTGAAACAGTCACCAAGGCCATTGACGAGGGGAAGGTGGTCCACACAGCCTAACTGGACCTCAAAAAAGCCTTCGATACAATACCCCACTCAGGCATTTTAGATAAGCTTACCAGCTTAAATATAAACCCCTATGCCACTAGATAGGTTGCAAACTGGCTCAAGGACAGAACCCACATGGTTAGAATTGCTGGAGCCATGTCAGACTCCAAACCATTTACAAGTGGCGTCCCACAAGACTCAGTCCTGGGACCTCTCTTGTTTGGTATATATTTCTCAGAGGTACAGGCCAACACAGAAGGACTGTGGCTGACCAAGTTCACAGATGACTGCAAACTGGGAGCCATAATCGACTCTCCAGCTGACACAAGCATCCTCCAAAAGGGCCTCATAGAAACAGACAACTGGTGCCAGAGCCATGGCCTCAAGCTAAACGCCAAAAAGTGTATAGTCATCCCCTTTGGCAAAAACAAAGTGCCCACAAATTACCACATAAGTGGTAATCCATTAAGTACGGAAGAAGTAATTAGGGGCCTGGGGACCCAAGTTGATAGCAATCTCTCATTTGACAACCACGTGGCCAAAGTGGTTAGAGAAACATTTTATATAGCCCACCTAATCATGAAGGGATTCACATCTAGATCAGGGGAGGACATTGTGCCTCTTTACTCATCCCTCATCAGGCCCATAATTGAGTATTATGCCCCTTTTGAGATGTACCTTACCAGACACATGCAGCAACTGGAAAGACCCCAAAAGTACCTCACCAAGAGGATCAAAGGGCTCAAATAGATGCCATATGCTGCCCAGTTAAAGAAACTCCAGCTCTACTCAGTGGCATACCGCCTGCTCAGAGGCGATCTGTGCCTGATGTATAAAGCCATGTCCAACCCAGAATTAATGGACATGCTGCACCTCAGAAAATCCAAATCCCATCGAGCTACGCGCTCGAGAGGCTTGAACCTCAGCACTGAAATAAATAGGACATGCTGGAGGGACAGATTCATAACCCAGAGGCTCCCTTCACTCTGGAATAAAATTCCAGTCCAGTTTCGGCAGAGTCACTCATTGACTGTCTTCAAGAGGAATCTTGATGAGTGGATGGGAGATCATAGGTTTACCCTGGGTATCACTTCTGTGTCACTGTTAGACAGAGGCACAGTATACTAACCTCGAAAAAGGGCATAGCAAAATTAATTTAAAATGGGTGGTGAAAGCCAAACACACTCTGGCTAGGCTTATAAATGCCCTAGGGCAGATAGCCTAGTATGAACCTATGAACCTATGAACCTATAAAGTTGGGAGATGAACAGTTCAGATTCAGATCAGGATACAGCACTACTGACCCAATGTTTGCAGTTTGACAAATAATTGAGAAGAAACTAGAGATGAGGAAAGAGTTTAATTGGGCATTCCTAGACTTGGAGAAACCATCTGGCAAGTGTGGCATTTCTCCTGGTGGCCAGTGATCAAGGATCCTCAGTCCTCCCCACTCCTCACCACTGCAATTGGTGGGAATGTTCACTGAGAAAAAAAAATTGGGTGCACATCGTATTTTTAGCTGCAGCTTTCTGCACCAAGTACGGTTTTCCTTAGCAGCAGATGGGGACTGCACTCTCCAGTCCTAGGACTGAGCTTTTTCTCCAGGCCTTAGATAAGTCTCCCCACTGACACAGCTATAGAGCTGAGTCCTTAGCCTGGTGTTCCAAGCCAAGTCCTGTACCACCTTCACTGTAAAATCAGTGTTCTCAGTGTCCCTGTTCAAAGTAGCTGAGACACACATTCTCTTTGAGATTTGATTTTCACACGCACGCACACACACACACACACACACACACACACACACACACACACACACACACACACACACACACACACACACACACATACATGGGAATAGCTGGTACAGCTTACCTACCTTGCCACTTCCACCTTGACTATAATTTAGATAATTAATATTTATAGACGTGGTAGTGGTAAGCAAGCAGCAAGACTTTCAGGAATGTGGAGCCACAGTACAACTAAATAAATGCAAGTGCTGTCAAAAGTTAAATATTTTCTAAAGGACCAGCCACAATGAAAGGTATAGATATATTTAATAATAAATACAAAAAAATGAAAATACTAAAGATCTGTTTACAGTAAGCAACAGAGTTTTGATTCACAGGAAATATAAAGAAAAACACAGATGGAAAGACTCAGACAGACACAGAAAAACAACTTTCTGCTAATTTCACAATATTTTCTTACCTTCTAAAGAATTACTGTTCCCTGGTGACTTACTAAAGCAAGGCAAGATGAAGGTAGATGAGTGTTTCTTGTCAGTTCTAATAACAAAGTGCATGTATGATGTATAACATCCCCCACAGGTACTCAAATAGAATTTCATTGCTGTCTACAGAATGACATTACATCTGGTCACCTGACTCTGTGGTACACACACTACTCCCTCACTAGCAAGTGAACCAGGATTTGGCACAAATATGTCACAATACACACACAGAACTTTGTTAGGGCTTAATACAGCATTTAGACACTATAAAAAAAGTCCAATACTTCCACCTTCTTTCAGAAAGGCTTTTCACATACACTATGTCTCTAGCTGCATTAAGACTTGCAAGCTAAATTCTTTATGGCCTAAACCAAGTCATTCAATTTCAGATTATTTTTCAGAAGGTTAGTTATGCTGAGCTTAACCCCTTAGGTTCCAGCATCATCTGTTAAAATATACACATTTAATCGTTTACAGCAATATTGTCTGACATACACGTATATTTCTTTTCTGTCCAGCAGAACCCACTGTTGATACATTTTTAACACAAGCAACTTTACATAAGCATTTCTGCCACAAACATCTGTAGAAATCAGTTTGATATTCAAATGACATATAATTCAGTACAAAACTCCATCTAGCTCGGCTGGCGTATTTTACACATACACTGCCCTACTCCTCCTACCACAGGTGGCACTACCTCACATCATCACAACAAGGTCCCAAGAAAGCTGATTTTGGCAGTAATGCAGTGGTTTGAAGTCCCAGAAATACTGGTAGAATTTGTGCAGGGTATGCACAAGGACCCAATGACTCAAGTACAAACAGTGCTTGATGTCACAGAGGGTTTCTCAGTGAGAGTGGCTTCAGCTCTGAGACCACAGCTGTTCATACTGGTGATGGACTACATTAACAAACAGTTTGGAGGGGACAGATTTGCAAAGTTACTGTATGCAGGTGATGTGGCATTATAGACAGACTTTGAAAAAGAACTTCATCAAAGGATAAGGGAATGGAATGCCAAAATGAAGGTATATGGGATGATACTAAGCACAGATAAGACATTGGTAATGGCAGCAAATTGGGGAAATCAGAAGAAGCTGAGAACTGAGATAGGAGTGAATATTATGGAACAGGTTAATAGCTTCAAGTATCTGGGAGGGGTGATTGATGAGAAGAGAAATCTCAATAAAGAGGTCAAAGCTAGAATAAGTGGGCCGCAGCCAACTGGTATAGAGTCTCAGGGGAGGTGAATGACAGAAGAATGCCAAAGAAGCTGGTGCAATCAGTACTGCTGTATGGTATGGAAACATGCAAATATCAAAAGTGCCAAAGTACTGCAAGCAGACAATCCAAAAGGAAAAAACACTTTAATGACAAAACACAGCAGAGCTTTCGGACATAATCCTTCTTCAATACTACAAACTTATAAAATTTCTTTCATCTTATATACAGGCCCAAAGTAGTCATGTGGTTAGCAGCCCAAAAATCACATGACCATAAGTATCACTCAATAAGGCAAAGTTAAAACAACACAGATAGCAATGATTCTATAGTACATAACAAAAAAAATTTAAATAATTTAAAATTCAGCTTGCTAATATGATTAATAATCAAAGTTACACATAAAATTCATATTATAAAATTCATATTGTAGAAACAATATACATAATTATAAATTCAATCTACTGAGCTTAACCAAAATTGGTTTAAGGCTCAGCATACTGTTCAAGCCAGGGGAACGGTCACCAGCAAACCTTAAAATCCACTCATATTCATTAATTTCTAAGAAGTTATTTATATCACCACCTCTTGGGGAGGGGAAAACAATGTCAATAACCCTGAATTTAAAAAAATGATCTTGTCCACAATCTAACATATGCTTATATAAAGCATTTGTTTCGACACATCTTCTAATTTCAGACTTATGCTCTTATATTTAAGCTGGTATAATTATGTATATTGTTTCTACAATATGAATTTTATAATATGAATTTTATGTGTAACTTTGATTATTAATCATATTAGCAAGCTGAATTTTAAATTATTTAATTTTTTTTGTTATGTACTATAGAATCATTGCTATCTGTGTTGTTTTAACTTTGCCTTATTGAGTGATACTTATGGTCATGTGATTTTTGGGCTGCTAACCACATGACTACTTTGGGCCTGTATATAAGATGAAAGAAATTTTATAAGTGTGTAGTATTGAAGAAGGATTATGTCCGAAAGCTCTGCTGTGTTTTGTCATTAAAGTGTTTTTTCCTTCTGGTATGGAAACATGGGCAGTAAAAACAGAGCATATGAGGAAGCTAGAGGTGATGGAAATGAAGTGCCCGAGAAGGGTGTTGGGATGCACACTGTAGGACAGATGAAGAAATGAGGACATAAGAGCAGAAGCCATTGTAGCTCCAATTGCAAAAAAAGGTCAAAGAGAACAGACTGCAGTGTTTTGGACAAATATCCAGAAAACCATAAGACAATCTGGAGAAGAAGATTTGAGACAGACAGGAAGAAGCTAAGAGGAAATGAGGACATCCAACAAAGAGGGGGATGGATTGTGTGAGAGAAGATTTGCAACAGTCAGGCATGAGTGCCAAAGAAGGCAAGGGTGTGGCTTTAAATCGTGAGAGATAGTGACAGTTATACCCTGATCCCATGTAGAAAATGGGAAAAAGGTGTTGATGACGATGATGATGATGATGAGAGTTTTTCCCTATTCTTTGACTCTACCCCCCCCCCACACACACACACACACACACACACACACACACACACACACACACACACACACACACACACACACACACACACACACACACACACACACTGTGACATTGAACTAAACTTTTCTGAAATTCTTACCATAGGACTAGGTCTCCAGTTTGAATTTTCCCAAGCACTTCTTTTGTGGTTTTAAAAGACTGTGGGCAGGATTCAGGAAGGCTTACACGGAGTTTAAGAGTAGTGTAAGCCTCCGTGTAAGCCTCCCGATTCAGGAACAGCCCAAACCTCCGTGTAAGAGACAGCTAACACGTCTCTTACACTGACTGGGCGTGGAAATGCTCAATACCTCATTTGCAGCACAAAGATATGCAAATGAGGTATTTGAGCGATCCAAGAAGCCCAAACCAGTC
Organism: Protopterus annectens; assembly: GCF_019279795.1. Taxonomy (NCBI): domain Eukaryota; kingdom Metazoa; phylum Chordata; order Ceratodontiformes; family Protopteridae; genus Protopterus; species Protopterus annectens. The sequence goes on along the minus strand of NC_056741.1, from coordinate 503,068,792 downwards.
CGTGTAACGGACGTGTTAGCTGCAGAAATGTACTCAGCTGACAACTGAGTACATTTCTGCAAAATTGAAAACGGAGCTATGTCAGCTCCAAATAAAGGGTGCATATGTTTCATTAAGCATGCCAATGGCCAAATATGTGGCCATTGGCATGAAAAAGTGTTGCAAAAAAATTTAAAATAACTTTTTTTTTTCGGGGGATTATGATGTTTAATTGCAGCGCACACCCGTGCAAACGGGGTGCGCTAGCTAAAACTGAAAACCGAAGCTTATAAGCCCACAATTGTGGGATTTATGTATTACATGGAATGTCAATGGAGGGACTAGCAGACCAAAAACAACATGGCCTCCGTGTAGTGGTTGTAAAGGGGGGGAAGCTCCGTGTAAGATATGTAACTAAGCATTATTAGGCAATCCTATGTAAATGAGGGTTACAATACTGAATCACACTGCCACATAGGTAATGAGCACTGTCTGAGTAGTGTAAGAGTTACAGAAGGAGGAGGAACAGAGTAAGAGGTAGGTGACATCATGGGGGGGAATGATAGAAATAAATGTATGAGATTGGAGGGCAATGTAAGGTGACAGATGACAGGCAGACGTCAGGGAGAGAGGTGTGTCCCAACAGAACACTAGAAAAGTCAAGAAACAGAGGGTGCACACTATCCCTACACTCAAATTTTCTTGAAATACGTGCATGCGCACGTGTGCGTGCATGTAAGGCAGGTTTAACATGTGGGAGCGTGTTGCAAACCGTTTACAATGGTTTGTGCGGGCGTGCACGTGTGTAAGGCAGTGTGCGCGCGTTTTACCATGAATCAGCCAAGTTCACACCGTGTAAGGATGTGTGCGCGCGTGTAACACCGTGTAAGGATGTGTGCGCGCCTTTAAGTGACTGTGAGCGTGCTTAAGCTGGTGTGCACATTGCTCCCCTTGAGGAAACAGAGAGGAAACAGGAAACAACCAAAATACAGGGAAACTGCCAGAGGATACTGCTGAAGTTAATTGGTGGAAACAATTGGAAGCAGGCAATTACACAGGCAGACTAGAAGCCCAACCCAGCACTTAAAACACTGCAAACAGCAGTGCAGGCTGTTTCTCACAAGAGATACTGCAAGAAAGTAAGCTATCAGAATTGAAAACTGAAAAAAGCTGAACTCAGAGCAGAAATGCTAGGGGCTGCCATAGCTGTTATAATCAGGCATAGGCGAATTGCTGAGGGTGGTGACAATGCAGATGCTGACAGACAACCCAGAGTGAGGAGAAGGAGAAGAGTATACAGGCCCAGGGTCACCTACCATGGGTTACATGAGCTGGAGATAGTAGAGCGCTACAGAGTGGACAGAGACTTTCTGCAGCAAATTGTTGAGCTGTGCAGGCCACGCCTCACACACAGAACCAACAGAGGGGAACCCATCCCAGTGGAAACCAAGGTATGTGTTGGCCTAAGAATACTAGCAACAGGTACCTTCCAGGGACCAACTGGTGATATGATGGGGATATCACAAGCATCAGCCTCCAGGGTACTGCACCAGTTCCTGGATGCCATGTCAGCACATGTCGGTGATCATGTATATTTCCCCAATGCCCGTGAGGTTGTGGCCAGCAATATGCGTCTCTTCCAGCAAATAGCGGGATACCCTGAGGTATTGGGTGCAATAGACTGCACGCACATACGCATCAAAGCACCAGCCGGTGAGCGGGGTAGAGCCTACATGAACCGCAAGGGCTTCCCCTCCATCAACTGCCAGGTCACGTGTGATGCCCAGGGCATAATAATGAATGTGTGTGCTGGCTGCCCTGGGAGCTACCACGATTCCCACATCTGGCATCTGACGCAGCTGTACCAATAATTTGCTAGTGTGGACTTCCCACACGGACACCTAGTGGGGGATGCAGGTTATGCACTTGAGCCGTGACTGATGACATCCATCAGAAATGCACACACACCTGAACAGGAATGCCATAATGAGGCACACGCACAAACACGTAATGTCATAGAGCGTGTGTTTGGGCTGCTCAAGTCACGGTTCCGGTGTCTGGACACATCTGGTGGAGCCTTGCAGTACACACCAACTACATGTACCCAAATGATCATGATATGTGCTATGCTACATAATATGATCCTTCGGAAACAGCTGCAGCAGGACCAGCATAGGGCTGGGCCAAACATACCCCCACCATTGCCAAGGCCACCACAGGCAGAGGATGACTCAGAGGAGGAACAACCTGACCTTGCCCCAGTAGGCAGAAGGAGGCGTGCCCAGTATGCCCTGGCCTTGGCAAAGAGGCAACGCATAGCACATACACTTGGTCAGTAGGAACACTGGGACTGATACCCGCTCTGACTCACTCATATAGTAACAGGGATGCCTAACATGACACAACCTGCTTCCAAACATGTACAGGGAGTGTAGTATGTGCATCTGACAGAGGCAGCCCTGCAGCACCACCTGAGGCATGAATGCCATGTGTCAAGTAATGTAACACCATGTACCAAATGCACACCTGAGGACCCTGACTAACATCCACCCTCACCAATCACAAACCACAAAAACACAAACCCACATTCCTAGGTACCACAAGGGATAGGACTTAGATGTAATGCTACCCAATGCCAGAAGTATAAACAGCAAGATGCGTGCAGTGTAAATGCACACAGTATAGATGATGTAGATATCAGTGCTGTAATAGACAACTGGGTCAAAGCCCACACCAGCACCCTAACACTACCAGGTCACACCTCATACAGGGATGTGCATGTGCAAAAACATGGAACAAGCTACAAAAGGAGGGTGACTAGCAAAAAATGTCATGGATAACCACACCCCCATGTTGGTACCACAACAAAAAGCAACATGGATTAGCCATGGTCAAATACCAATTGCTAAAACTGCCTACTACTAAATAGCTTGCTGCAGACCACTGTCCTAATAGCAGGAACCGCACCAGGCCTATGTTCATAGCTTCATAGGTTCATACTAGGCTATCTGCCCTAGGGCATATATAAGCCTAGCCCTGAGTTTTGTGGCTTCTGCCACCCCTTCAGTTCTAAGGATAATATGCCCATTATTTTGCTGTACCTCTGTCAAGCAGTGACACTGATGTTATCCCTGGGGTATACCTGTGATCTCCCATCCATTGGTCATTTCTCTCGAACAAAGCCAGCGAGGTGCCCAGCCTCACATGTACCAGGATGATGTTCCACAGCATAGGGAGTCTCTGGGTGATAAATCTGTCCCTCCAGCACGCCTATTAATAGCCGTGTTGAGGTTGAAGTCTCCTGCCCTTGTAGATCTGATGGATTTAGAGGTGTTGAGGTGAAGCATGTTCATTAATTCTGGGTTGGACATGGCCTAGTATGTCAGGCACAGGCCACCTCTGAGCAGACGGTAGGTGACTGAATAGAGCTGGGGTTCCTTCAGTCGGGCAGCATAAGACATACATTTGAGACATTTCATCCTTCTGGTGAGGAATGTTTGGGGCCTGTCCAATTGCTGCAGGTGTCGGGTCAGATACATTCCGAATGGGGCATTGTACTCAATCATTGGTTCGATGAGTGATGAGTACAGGGGAACAATGACCTCCCTTGATCTAGATGTGACTCCCTGCATGATCAGGTGGGCAATGTAGAAGGTCTTCCTAACTACTTTGGCAACATGAGTGTCAAACGAAAGGTTACTGTCAACCTGGGTGCCCAGATCCCTGATAACCTCTCCTGTGCTTAGAGGAGTAACACCTATATGGGAACTAGGGGTAACCTTGTTCTTCCCGAAGGGTATGACTATGCATTGTTTAGCATTTAACTTTAGGCCATGGCTCTGGCACCAGTTATCCATTTCTATGAGACCCGTCTGAAGGATGTCTGTGTCAGATGGGTTTTCAACTATGGTTCCCAGTTAGCAGTCATCTGCAAACTTGGTCAGCCATAATCCCCCTGTGTTTGCTTGTACTTCTGAAAAGTAGATGCCGAACAAAAGTGGGCCCAGGACGGAGCCCTGTGGGACACCACTTGTGACAGGCTTGGAGTGTGACATGGCGCCAGCAACCTTGACCCTGTGGGTTCTGTCACTTACCAATTTGTAACCCATCTTGTGACGTATGGGTCTACATTTAAGCTGGTGAGTTTGTCAATGATACCCAGGTGGGGTATTGTATCGAAAGCCTTTGCCAGGTCAAGGTAGGCTGTGTGGACTGCCTTGCCCTCGTCAATGGCCTTGGTGACCATTCTGAAAAAATCAACCAAGTTTAAAAGGCATGATCGCCCTTGACAAAGCCAAACTGGGTTGGATCCAAAGTCTGCAAGTCCCCTATGTCTTCACTTATGAGTTCCATTATGATTCTCTCCATAGCTGTGCAGACCAGGCTTGTCAAGCTGATGGGACGGTAGTGTCCGGGGTCAGTGGAGGCACCTCCTTTGTGAAGTGGGACCACCGTTGCCGTACGCCACTCCTAGGGTATGTATCCTGAGTTGAGACTAAGATTAAACAGCTGCCCTAACTTCAGGTTTAATTCCTCATTGAGTTTGTGGAGCACACAACCGGGAACACCATCTGGTCCCATGGATGCTGTGTTTCTCACCTTGGATAGAGCAGTTCTCACCTGAGCATATGAGATGTTTGGGGGGCTACAATCACCTGGTATAGATATCCCTCCCTTTGGGGGGGAGGGGGGGAAATCTGCACTGAACCTGTCAGCCAGTATGTTGGCAATGTCTGTATGTTCAGTGATTTTTACATCATTATGAACTAATTCTGAGCATATCTGGGAGTCACCTCCCAGGTTTCCAACATAGCTAAAAAAGGCCTCATGATTGTCTTCTGAGTCCTTAGCGAGTTTCTGCTCAAAATGTGCCCTGGATGATTTTATGGGAGATCTCAGTTCTTTACTCATAATGAGCAGGGGTGTCCTCCCTTCTACGGAGTTTGCTCTATCTTGTAGTAGCTCCTTCCTTCTGATGTAGAGCATGTTTATGGCTGGGGTCCACCAGACTGCACGCATGCCTTTGGTACAAAGAGTCTTTGTTTTGTGTGGGATTGCCTGATCCATGCAGTCCTGGAGGTGCTGGTAGAAGGCATTTGTAATTGATTCAGCGGCTTGGGTAATGGTTTCCGCTGGCTTGGGGGCCTTGAAAGAGACCACACCAGTCTTTAGAAGTGTGAAGTCGGCTTCTGAGAAGTTCTTCACTGTGGTCTTCTTTATCTGGGGTGGGGGTGGGATGTGGACTCCCAGTGAGATTAGTTTATGATCTGATCTCACCAATGATGGGTATACTTATGGTGTTGAACATTGTGACCCCATGTTCGTGATGATGTGATCTAGTATGTTGTCTCCTCTTGTGGGGATGGTGACTAGTTGTTCCATGGCATATGAGGTTATGAACTCTAGGAACCTTTGGGCTAGAGTGTTGGGGCTTGAGTAGTGATCCCAGTCTATATTTGGATAGTTGAAATCACCCAGTATGATGGTGTTTGGAGATACATTTATCCCCTCCAGTGTTTTCAGGAAAGCTGTGTGAGGTTCCTGAGTTTGAGAGGGTGGCATGTAACCTGCTACAAACTGCAGAGCAGTCTTGCCTACGGTTAATTGCACCTGGATGGTCTCTGATGCATCGTGTGTTGCCACCAACCTTGAGGTGAGGGTGTCCTTGATGAATATGGACACCCACCCTCCTTCCTTGGTGTCGTCTGGATTTCGGGGCTGGAACGCATGATATGAGGTAACACCTGATACTGCCGGGGTGCTGTCAGGAGCCCTGAACCAGGTTACAGTCACAGCACAAACATCGATGTTCTCCATACCGAGAAGGGCTTTGAGTGCGTGCATCTTGAGGTTGAGACGTCTGGCATTGAGCAGCATTACCCTTAGTTTACTTCCTTTCTGTGTTATAGGGTGGTAGGTTTAGAATCTGAGCCCTGCCTAAAAAAGGCACTATGGGGGTGGCAAGAGCCCTAGCCAAATTCCGGAAGACCAAGGGTGACAGGTGCAAGCTGTCCCCTGCGAATCAGCGTGGCTTGTCCAGCATGTCATCCCAGGCTGATTGACATTGGATCCCCTTTGAATGACACCATAGATTAAGCCAATTATTACAGCTGGTCATCGTGTCTCTGTATTGTGGCATCATTCTTGGTGAAGGTAGGATACTGCTCAAGGTCAGGGTCATACCTGCCTGGGCTACATAATCAGAGAGCTCCTCTATGTCTCTTTTCATGTAGTCCAGGGAGGTACATCACAGGTCATTCACACCAGCATGGACAATGACTGAGTCATACTTGTACTTGCAGTTGAGTGACCTGAGTGCTTGCATTATGTGGTGGATTCCAGCGCCCAGTAGGCAGCTTACTGTGACCCTCTCCTTACTCAATCTGGTGAGCGGGACGTCAGTGTGTCTGATGATGGAGTCACCTATGACGGGTGTGTCTGGCATTGTGTTTGGCCTTAAGGGCTGTGAATGTTTGGCACACTGACTCTGTGGTCTATGTGTTGCATGTGCTGTGCCCTGTGGAGACAGTTGTTTGGGTGTCTGCTTTGGTAGCCTCTGCTGTTATGGTAGATCTGTGATCAGAGGCTCTGAGTGTGTCTTTGTGTGTTTATGTGTATGATATGAAGTTGTGATAGTGCTATGTGAGACTGGGTTTGTGGTGTGTGTGGTCACCTTCTCCTCCTCTCTGGTCCTGCCAGTCCTATGTTGAGAGAGCTCAGCCTCCAGTTTGGCTATATAGTTGCATCTCTTGCATGCATTTGTGTTTTTTGGGAGAAGGAGAGGGTTGTCTGTGTACATGAGTCAATTGTAACATTGCCTCAATATTCCCAGGTTCACCAGCTGAGCAGGAGAGGACACTAGCAACTGATCCCTTGACATGCTAGAAGGAATAGACAACAAACTGTTGGAAGATAGGAAGATATCAAGCCCCCCAAACCACATTATATCGCTTGACTGACAATACCTACACATACACCATAGTTTCATAGTTTCATAGTTTACTATTAGGCTATCTGCCCCAGTGCATTTATAAGCCTAGCCATAGTGATGTGGCTATTGCCACCCCTTATAGTGGTAATAAGTGTACAGAATAGATTCCGAATATTGTGCCTCTCACTTAGTAGTGACACATTATGACCCCTGTACATCATTGAATACCTTGACTGTGCCTCTGTCTAGTAGTGACACAGGGAGGACCCCTGGGGTAAAACTGCAATCCCACATCTAGTTGTCCAGACTTCTCTTGAAGAGAGTCAGTGAGGGACTCTGTCTAACATGAACTGGGATACTCTGCTAGAGTGTGAGATGCCTGTGAGTTATGACTCTGTCCCCCAGCATGTCCTATACATGTATGTGCTGAGGTTCAAATCTTCAGCTCCCATGGTTCTGGTGGATTTGGATTGCTTGCAGTGGAGCATGTCCACCACATCCTGATTGGACATGGTCTTGTATGTCAGGCATAGGTCACCTGTAAGTATGCGGTATGCCACTGAATAAAGCTGGATTTCCTTTAGTCTGGAAGCATATGACATGTGTTGTAGACCCCTGATCACCTTGGTAAGGTACTTTTGGGGTCTCTCCAGCTGTTGCAAGTGCTGGGTGAGGTACATACCAAATGGGGCTTTGTATTCAATCATGGGCCTGATAAGGGAGAAGTATAGTGGTACAATGACCTCCTGTGATCTGGATGGAAAACCCTTCATGATAAGATGGGCAAGATAGAAAGTCTTTCTAACCACTTTGGCAACATGGGTGTCAAATGAGATGTCACTATCTACATGTGTCCGCAGGTGTCTGATTTGTATTCTGTGCTCAGTGGGTTGCTGTCTATGTATTGATTTGTGGGTACTTTGTTCCTCCCAAAGGGGATGACCACACAGCAGTTGCAGTCAGTTTCAGGCCATGATTCCGTCACCAGCTATCTGTCTTTGTGACGGCATTCTGTAGGATGTGTGTGCCGGCTGATGTATTCACTTATGGTGCCTAGGTTGCAGTCATCTGCAAACTTTGTCAGCCACAACCCTCCCATGTTTGCTTTCACATCTGAAAAGTAAATGCCAAATAAGAGTGGTCCCAGGACAGATCTTTGTGGGACACCACTTGTGACTGGCTTTGAATCTGACAAGGCACCTGCAATGTCGACTTTATGGGTTCTGTTTCTTAGCCATTTTGCAAACTATCCTGTGACATATGATTTTATATTTCAGCTGTTGAGCTTGTCTATGATGCCTTAGAAGGGTATTGTGTCAAAGGCCCTAGCCAAGTGCAGGTAGGCTGTGTGGACCGCGTAGCCCTCATCAATGGCCCTACTGACAGTATCAAAATAGTCAACTAGGTGCAAAAGGCAGGATCTGCCCTGTACAAAGCTGAACTGGGTGGGATCAAGGGTCTGTAGGTCACCAATGTCTCTGTTTAAGAGCTCCATAATGACTCTTTCCATAGCTTTGCAGACAAGGCTGGTTAAGCTTGTGTGGTGGTAGTCCCCAGGGTCTGTGAAGGCATCTCCTTTGTGGAGTGGGACCACTGTTGCTGTACGCCAGTGTTCAGGTACATATCCTGTAGCAAGGCTAAGGTAAAACAGCATTTGTAAATACGGGTTTAGCTCCTTCTGGAGTTCACATAGCACGCAACTGGGGATACCATCAGGTCCCATTGATGCTGTGTTCTTGTCTTTGCTGAGTGCGGCTCTCACATGGACATCTGAGATGACAGTGAGGTTACATTCATCTGTGATAACTATCTTCTGTTGCGGGTGAGGGAGGGGGAAAATTGCACTGAACCTGTCTGACAGAATGTTGCCAATATCTGTCAGGTCACTGAAATATATGTTGTAGTGTACAAACTCAGAGCATATCTGAGGGTTCCCACCCAGGTGTCTGACATAACTGAAGAAGGCAGTGTGGTTATCTTTATCGTCTTTGGTGTTTATGTCTCAAAGTTGACCTTGGATGTCTTTATGAGAGAAAGTAGCTTTTTACTAGTGCTGCTCACAGCTGCCTTCCCTTTAGGAGATGTAGCTCTGTCTTGCATTAGTATCCTTCATCTGTTATACAGTTTGTTTATGGCTGGGGTCCACCAGACAGGCCACATTCCCTTGGTGGAGAGGGTCATGTTTTTATTTGTGATTGCATGGTCCATGCTATCTCAGAGATGTCCATAGAAAGTGTCTGTGAAGGAGTCACCATTGTGTGTTGTGGTTTCCACTGGCCCAGTGGGCTTAACGGATACCATCTCAGTCCAAAGAAGTGTGAAGTCAGCTTTTGAGGTGTTTGTCACTATACTCTTTGTATTATACTAGCACTGACACAAGTGTAGACAATTTCCCAGAATCCATCAAACAAAACGGACATGCAAAATGTAACACTTCCACAAGAGGGGTAAGCATACTGGATGTGATAATCAGAAAAATGTGTACTGGATGTCAAGATGAGAAGTGTATCCCTCACTGGTAAGACCAGACCATAGAGTAAACACACTGTAGTTACACATCACGACCCCAGTCCCTGGCCAGACTACCACAGTGAAACACATGTATAAAGCATAGCTTGCACCCCTACAAACCAATGTGGAATCCATGAAAAGCCCTGTGCAGGTCCAGAATATGTGACACACTGCAGAACATGTTATACAGGCATACCATGAATACAGCCAAGAGTGCTTGGTGTCTGCAATCACAAACAACAAGACACAATGCCATACACCCAGGCATCTGGCATGCTGGACACCATAAATTACTAAACCATTGAAGAGAATGAGGAAGCTACCACATGATAGATCAAACATGAAAAGTGAAGTAATCAGTGATCACTAGTATGGCAATAAAATGTGTCCACACAGACAATTCACTAAGGCCAGGCAAAACAAGTATAATCTGTGAATCCAGTGGCAATGTGACACCTGTCCCAAGTACACACACAACAACAACTCACCCCAATAAATACAAATGTATGTGATAGATGCAACCAGGTAGCCAAACCGGGGCCTGAGCACCCCCAAATCAGTACTGTCAAAACTAGTCAGGAGGACAAGGTAACCACATACACCACAAACCCAGTCCCACATAGACCTACAACGACTGTAAACCAAACACATAAACACAAAAACATTCCCAGAGGCCCTAATTACAAACACACAACACCAACACAAGCCTCCAAAGCAGACACCCAATAAAACAAACTCCAGACATAGCACATGTAACACATAGTACACAAAGCTGGTGTGCCAAACAGTCACAGGACAGAAGGAGAAACAACATGCCTGATACAGTTGTAATTGGTGACTCCATAGTGAGACATGCTGCTGTCCTAGGGATGGCTTGCACCTGTTACCCATGAGCGTCTGGATATTGACTAAGGCTTTTGCAAACTACAGAGATCCTCCCGTAGGCAAGGCCAAAAAGAGCAACCCACCACCATAGAAAACAAAACTGGAAAGAAACAGAAGGGTAATGCTGATCAATGCCAGATGTGTACACCGCAATATGCATGCTCCTGAGGCCCTCCCCAGTATGGAGAACATTGATGTCTGTCCAGTGATACACACCTGCTGCAAGCCTCGTGACAGCACACCAGCACTACCAGGTAATACCACATATCATGTGTTATGGCCACAAAACCTGTAACAAAACATAAAAGGAGGGTGAGTATCCATATTCAGCACAGACATCCATACTTCCAGTTAACTGACAATGCCTATGTCATTGCAGTCCACCCATGTGCAACTACCTGTATGCAAGACTGCTGTACAGTCTGTAGCATGCTACAGACCACACTCTCACACACAGGAACCCCACCCCACTGTCCTGAAGACAGTGGACAGTATGAATGTACCACCAAATACAAAACAAGGTACACACATATACTGTTCTCCTATCAGACCATATTGTATTACAATGCCTCATTTGGGATGTACATTACCTGGCACCTGCAGCAGTTAGAAAGACCTCAAAGGTACCTCAGCAAGAGTCAGAAAGGGTCTCAACTATATCTCATATGCCGCCTGGCTGTAGACACCACAGCCGAATGCAGTCACATACTGCCAACACAGAGGCATTGTATGTCTGTTGTACAAGTCCATGTCCAACACAGAAGTAATGGACATGCTCCACCCCAGAAAACTCGAAGCCATCGGAGCTGTGTGAGTCAGAGATGTCAACCGTAACACATAATCAAATAGGATGTGCTGGAGGGACAGATACCTAACCCTGAGTCTCTCCACACCCTGGAAGAGAATACCACTACATGTTAGGCAGAGCCCCTCACTGACACTCTTCAACAGGAAGTTAGCAAAATGGATGGATAATTGTAGATGTACACTGGGGGTCTTTACTGTGTAATGTTCAGACAGAGGCACAGCTAAGTAAATCATAAGTGGCCATAATATTCACATGGCAAGGGGTGGCAAAAGCCACACGCACTGTGGCTATGCTTACAAATGCCCTAGGGTGGATAGCCTAGTATGAACCTATGAACCTACTATGATACAAATTGTACGGAACACTAAGGATAACTCCAAGGCTGCTGCAACTGATGGTAGTAAGCGTGTTGTGAATTCCTGGATATGCTCTGGATCACACAAATATTACAAACCACACACACACGTTTTGCCAACATACATCCTGATAGGTGTAGTGCAAACCCCCTCCCCTCATAATGCCAAATATCTTTCCCAGCAGACTGCTGCCTCCCTGACATTATGTCAGCCTTACCACAGGATATGTACCCAAAGAGCAGTGCACAACAACAGTGGGTGTTCTCAAGAAAGGTGTCGCCTGAACGGATAATAAAAACAACCACCACAGAATCCTGAGAAGCTTGGTCTGCACAGCTATGGAAAGGATCAACATGTACCGCAGACATAACGATATTGGGGATCTATTGACACCCGACCCTACCCAGTGTGGGTTTATCAGGTGCAGACCCCGCCCCTAAACATGTGTGACTCAGTTGAAACTGTGATTGAGGTCACTGATGAGGGCAATGTGGTCCACACAGTGTAGCTGGACCTTGCAAAGCCTTCCATACAATACCCTACGTGTTCAATATAGATATGCTCACCAGCTTATATATACACCCCAATGTCACTAGAGGGGTTGCAAACAAGACCAATGACAGAACTGACATGGCCAGACATGCTGCAGCCATGTCAGACTACAAACCACATATAACAGGTATCCCACAAAGCTTGGTTCTGGGACCTTTCCCGTCTGGTATATATGCCCCATAGGTACAGGCCAACATGTAAGGACTGTGCCTGAACATGTTTGCAGAGGACTACAAACCGCCTAACATATCTGACACGCCAGCTGACACAAGCATCCCACAAAAGGGCCACATAGAAACAGACAACCGGTGCCATAGCCATGTCAGCATGTGAAATGGAGAAAACTGTATAGTCAACCTCTGTGGATATACAGTAAGTGACCACCAATTACCACATAGGTGTTAACCCATTACATACTTCACATGTAATGACGGACCTGGGTACACAAGGGGATAGATATCCTGCATAGGACAAACATGTGGCTGTAGTGTTAACAGAAACAATCCATATACCAACCTAATCAGGAAGGTTATGACATCTAGATAAGGGGAGGTCATTGTGGTTCTGCAGTTATCCTTCATCAGCGTTACAAATGACCACAACAGCCCCTGTGGGGTGTACCTCAGCAGACACCTCCATCAACTGTAAAGTCCTCAAAAGTACCTCACCAGGAGTATCAAAGAGCTTGAACACATGTAATGTGTTGCCTGATTAAACAGAGTGCAACTCCACACATGCCATGCTGGCCACCCAGACGCAAGCTGTGCCTGATGTAGAAAGCCATGTCCAAGCTGGAATCAATGAACATGCTGCACCTTGTACAATCTGAATGGCAGTGAGCTATGCACATGAGGGACCTGAACCCCAGCACTGACATACATAGGACAAGCTGTACTGCATTATCCATAACACAGAAGCTACCCCCATGCATGAGTAAACTACCAGTACAGGTTATCCATAGAGTCACTCATTGATTCTCCTCAACAGGAATCTTAATGAGTGGATGGGAGATGGTGGGTTTACCCTGGGTATCAATGTTATGTCACAGGTAGACAGAGGCACAGCATACTAAACGAGACATATGTCATGGCAAACTACACTTTCAATGTGTCGAAAGACAAACACACTCTCTGACTAGCATTAGAAATGGCCTAGGGCACATCAGTAGTGTTTGCCAATGTACACCTATGTTGTGGAATACACTACTGATGTTGGATGAGGCTGTTGTAAGTAGTTCATATCCGAACATAATGCAACATGGTCAGATAGGTTCATAGGTTTATACTAGGCTATCTGCTCTAAGGCAGTTATAAGCCCAGCCCAGAGTTTTGTGGCGTACGCCACCCCTTATATGGAAACAATACTGTGCCCATTAGTTTGTCGTGCCTCTGTCCAGCAGTGACACAGAGACGGTCACTGGGTAAACCTATGATCTCCCATCCACAGGTAAAGATTCCACTTGAACAGAGCCAGTGAGGTGCTCTGCCTCACATGGACCGGGATTGTATTCCACAGCATAGGGAGTCTCTGAGTGATAAATCTATCCCTCCAATATGTCCTACTTATATTCCTGCTAAGGTTTAAGTCACTTGCCCTAGTGGTTGTGGTGGATTTGGTGATTTTGAGGTGGAGCATGTCCATTACTTCTTGGTTGGACATGGCCTTGCATTTCAGGCACATGTCACCTCTGAGCAGACAGTATGTGACTGAATAGAGCTGGAGTGTCTTCAATCTGGCAGCATATGACAGATGTTGGAGACCCTTTATCCCTTTGGTGGGGGATGTTTGGGGTCTCTACAATTGCTGCAGATGTCAGGTGGGATACATCCAGAATGGGGCATTGTACTCGATCATTGGTCTGATAAGTGAAGAGTACAGGGGAACAATGACCCCACTAGATCTGGATGTGAATCCCTTCCTGATCAGGTGGGCAATGTAGAAGGTCTTTCTAGCCACTTTAGCAACGTGAGTGTCAGGAGAAAGGCCACTGTCAACCTGGGTCCCCAGGTCCATGATGACCTCCTCTGTGCTTACAGGATTGCCACCTATATGGTAGCTTGGGGTTACCTTTCTTTTCCCGCAGGGTATGACTATACATGTTTTGGCATTTAATGTCAGGCCTTGGCTCTGGCACCAGCTATCCATGTCCGTGAGTCCCTTCTGAAGGATATCCGTGTCTGATGCACCGTCCACTATGGCACCCAGTTTGCAGTCATCTGCAAACCTTGTCAGCCAAAGTCCTCCCATGTTGGCCTGTACCTCTGAGAAGTAGATGACGAACAATAGGGGGTCAAGGACTGAGCCCTGTGGGACACCACTTGTGACCAGCTTGGAGTCTGACATAGCGCCAGCAACTCTAACCCTGTGGGTCCTGTCCTTAAGCCAGTTTGCAACCCATCTTGTGACATATGGGTTTACATTTAGGTTGGTAGGTTCTTCTACAATACCCGAGTGGGGTATTGTGTCGAAAGCCTTTGCAAGGTCAAGGTAGGCTGTATGGACTACCCTTCCCTCAGCAATGGCCTTAGTGACTGTTTTGAAGAAGTCAACCAAGTTCAAAAGGCATGATCTGCCCTTGACCAAGCCAAGCTGGGACGGGTCCAATGTCTGCATGTCCCCTATATCTTTGTTTATAAGCTCCATTATGATCCTCTCCATAGCTTTGCAGACTAGACTTGTTAAGCTTATGGGGTGGTAATTACCAGGGTCCATAGAGGCACCGCCTTTGTGCAGATGTGCACAACTGGACCCTAACCAGGCTGTTGTGCACACTATGGAAATGTAAAGCAGTGATAGGACTAAAGCCCAGGATACTGTCCACCACAGTGAAAGTACTGAACCACTACACTATACAGTACTACAGTGTTAGGTCAGTATGAACGGATGTTGACAATTGTGTGCAAAGTATCCCATGCAAAACCTGCAGGCACAGTATAATCCCTGTTGTGTTCACACAAAAAAACATTTGGACAGTAACTACACAACATGGCACAGAACACACAACCATGAACTGGAGATATTTGTTGAAGGTCACACTCATCCACAAATGTGATGGGCTGCAGAGTTCAACATATGGAAAGCTCACACTGGGCATACTCACACACTTAGATAAATGAGACATCTTTCACACAACATGCCATGGGAAGGCTGAACTGGGCATGCTCACACACTTAGTCCAAATGTTCCTCTTAGCAACTGTGAAAACACACCAGAGGATGCTCATTCCCCTTTCTAGACACTGATCATGTCAGCACCCTATAAGTATATCAGGAGAAAAGAAACTTCCCAGTAATCTGAATAGTGTGCTCTGCTCACGTGTCT
The DNA here is from genome assembly GCF_019279795.1 of Protopterus annectens. NCBI lineage: Eukaryota > Metazoa > Chordata > Ceratodontiformes > Protopteridae > Protopterus > Protopterus annectens. The sequence goes on along the minus strand of NC_056741.1, from coordinate 503,053,449 downwards.
GCTTCTAGTGTCATAACATAGTTAGGTAGGGGTTTGAATCCAGCAAGTGGCAAGTGTGTATGAAAGGAACATCCCTTTTGGCAACTGTGAAACACACCACAGGATGCCCATTCCCCTTTCTAAACACTGATGATGTCAGCACCCTATAAGTATATCAGGGGAAAAAAATTGCCCAGTAATGCGAATAGCACACTCTGCTAATGCGTCCGTCTGTAGTGTTCTAACCTAATTAGGTAGGGATTTGAATCCAGCAAGTGTGTATGAAAGGACCATCCCTTTTGGCAACTGTGAAACACACCACAGGATGCCCATTCCCCTTTCTAAACACCGATGATGTCAGCACCCTATAAGTATATCAGGGAAAAAGAAATCTCCCAATAATGCGAATAGCGCGCTCTGCTAATGCGCCCGTCTGTAGTGTCATAACATAGTTAGGTAGGGGTTTGAATCTGGCAAGTGTGTATGAAAAGAACATCCCTTTTGGCAACTGTGGAACACACCACAGGATGCCCATTCCCTTTTCTAAACACGGATGATGTCATCAACCTATAAGTATATCAGGGGAAACCAAATCTCCCAGTAATGCAAATAACACGCTCTGCTAATGCATCTGTCTCTAGTGTCATAAAATAATTAAGTAGGGGTTTGAATCCAGCAAGTGTGTGTGAAGGGGGGGTTAAGTGTGTATGAAAAAAATATCCCTTTTGGCAACTGGGAAAACACACTACAGGATGCACATACCCCTTTCTAAATAATATCACAATTATTTATGGCTTTTGATTACAGACATGTCATGTGTGTTTTGCCCACACAGAATGCCCATGTGTGCGGGTTGTCTTTCACAATAATGCATGACATTGATTAAACCAGTTATGGCAATGCACACATGATGTATGTGTGTGCCAAATACACATATGTACCTGTGACCTTCAATAGTAACCATGTGTGATGCCTGCCACATGTGAATACATGGTATTTGCACAGGGTAACATTATGACTGTGGTCTTCTGTGCAGTTGCTGCATGTGGGATGTGTATATACAGTGTGATATGTAGATGCTATCAGCCTAGTAGTGAGGGATACACACCTGGTCTGGGGCATATAGTCTACATGTTGTTGATGAACAGGTGCTGTATGTTTTCACCTGTTGTGGGAGTGGTAAGACGTTGTTCCATAGCAATGCAGTGACCGCATGCTAAGAACCATTCAGCTAGGGTGTTGTAGCTATAGTAATTCATTAGCATTCAGTAATATGTCAGCATTCCTGGTAAAGGTCTGATGCCAACCAAGGTCAGGGTTCTAACAGCCTGTGTCACTTGCTCAGTGATCCCTTCCATGTTCCCTATCATGTATCCCAGTGAGGGACATCACACATCAGCTGTGGTGGCATGGACAATGACTGAGTCATATGTGTCCATGCATCTGACTGACCTGTATGCTTGTGTTATGTGGTGGACCATAGTGCCCCATGAGCATATCACTGTGACCTCCACCTTGTCCAGCCTGGTGAGCATGTCCTCACTGTACTGGACAATAAAAGTACCTAACACAACTGCAGCAGTAGTGTTGCATAGCTGTACAGACTGTGCTTGTTTGGCACACAGGATTTGTGTGCTATGTGTTATGCGTGCTGTGTGCAGGCCTAACGTATGTCTGTGTGCCAGCTGCAGAGGTGTCTGCCAGGCATGCAGGATGCTATCCTTAGGCTCCACGAATGGCCCAGTGTGTTTCCATGCTTGTATTGCTGTCAGTGTAGGTCCACATCAGACTGGTATTGCAGTCACTGTAGTGTTTCAGGCCACCTGACAGGTTATGCCAGTACTGGGTTCACAGTGCTTAGTCCACAGTTTGGCCATGTGGTTCCATCTTATACATGTGTTGTACATCCATGGATAGGGGATAGGGTTGACTGTGTACATGTGGCAGCTGTGACATTACTACATGACTCACATATTCCACAACTGTACCATAGAGGTGACTGACAACTGACCTTTGCACATGCTACCATAGTATTGAGATTGCATTGGTGATTAACAGCACATAGGGCCAATGGTGAACAAGATACACAGGTCCATAGGTTCATACAAGGATATCTGCCCAGGGCATGTATACACCTAGCCAGAATGTGTGTGGCTTTCACCATGCATTGTAAATCTATCTTGCTATGCCCTTTTCCAAGGTTAGTATACTGTGCCTCTGTCTAACAGTGACACATAAGTGATACCCAGGGTAAACCTACAATGTCACATCCAGTCATTAATATCACTCTTGAAGATAGTCACTGAGTGACTCTGCCTAACCTCTATTGGGATAATATTCCATGATGAAGGGAGCCTCTGAGTTATGAATGTGCCCCTCCAGCATGTCCTATGTATATCACTCCTGAGGTTCAAGTCTTTCCAGAGTGTATCCTGATGGGATCTGGATATTCTGGGATGCAGCATGGCCATTAAGTCAGGGTTTGACATGGCTTTATATGTCAGGCACAGCTTGCCTATGAAGAGGCAGTATGCCACTGAGTAGAGCTGCTGTTTCTTTACCAGTCAGTGTGTGGCATCTGTTTGAGCCCTTTGATCCCCTTGTCAAGGTACATATGTGGTCTTTCCAGTTGCTGCAGGTGTCTGGTAAGGTGCATGCCGGCAGGGTCATTGTAGTCATTTATGGGCATGATGAGGGATGAGTGAAGAGACACAATGTCCTCCCCTGATCTACATGTGAATCCCAACATGATGATGTGACCAATATAAAATGTTTTCCTAACCACTTTGTCCATGTTGTTGTCAAATGGTAGAATGCTATCAACGTGTGTACCCCAAGGTCCATAATTCCTTCGTCTGCACTTAATGGATTAACACATATGTGGTACTTTGTGGTCACTTTGTGTTTGACAAAGGGGATGACTATACGCTTTTTGGCATTCACCTTGAGGCCATGGCTGTGGCACAAGTCGTGTGTTTGCAAGAGGCCCTTTTGGAGGATGCGTGTGTTAGCTGGAGAGTTGATTATGGTGTCCGGTTTGCAGTCTTCTGCGACTTGCTCAGCCACAGTACTTCCATGTTGGCCTGTACCTCTGATAAATATATAATGAACATGACAGCTCCCAGGGCTGAGCCTCGTGGGACACCACTTGTAACTGGTTTGAGGCTGACATGGCTCCAGCAATTCTAACCATGTGTGTTCTGCCATTGAGCCACTGTGCAATATCCGTAGTGACACAGGGGTTAATATGTACACTGGTGAGCTTCCCTAGATTGCACAAGTGGGGTATTGTACCAAAGGCTTATGCAAGGTCCAGGTAGGCTGTGTAGGCCATCTTCCCCTTGACAGTGGCCTTGGTGACTGTTTCAAAGAAATCAAACAGGTTTGAGAGGCAGGATCTGCCATTAACAAAGCCAAACTGTGTATGGTGACATGTCTGTAGGTCCCCAATATCTATATATGTGAGGTTCATGATGAACCTTGCCATAACTTTGCAGACCAAGCTATTCAGACATATGGGGCGAATAGTGTCCAGGATCCGATAAGGCACCACCTGAATGTAGAGGGACCACTGTTGCTGTACGCCACTCTTTGGCCACATATCGTGTAGTAAGGCTGGGATTGAACAGTAGTGTTATGTCTGGGTGTAGCTCTTCTTATGGTTCATGTAGGACACAGCCTGGGACACTGACTGGTCCCATTGATGCAGTGTTTATTGCTTTGGAGAGGGCAGCTCTTACCTGAGCATCTGGGATGTCAGGGGGGGCAGCACTCTGCTGGGAGACATATTTGCCCTGTTGGTGTGGTGGGGGGGAGAAGGTAGCAGTGAACCTGTCCACTAGGATGATGGCAATGTCTGTGTGTTTGGTATTTCGTGTGACATCTTGGACTACCTCTGAGCATATCTGGGTATTACCACCCAGGTTCCTAACATAACTACAGAAAGCCTTGTGATTATCCTCAGTGTCTTGTGGAATCTTCTCTCAAAGATGGCCTTAGACAATCTTATGAGTGCCTGTAGTTGTCTTCTAATACTCATCAGTGATGCCTTCACATTTTGGGAGTTTGCTGTATCATGTAGTGGCTTCATCCTTCTATTGTATAGTTTGTTTATGGCTGGTGTCCAGCACACAGGACGTCTGCCTTTGGAGGATTGGGTCTTGCTTTCATATGTGATTGCATGATCCATGCATTCCTGAATGTGTCCATAGAATGCCTTTATACAGGTATCTGCAGTCTGGTCCATATTTTTAACAGGCCTGGGGGCTTTGAAGGTTTCCACATCATTTATGAGGGGTGTGAACATGCTTGACATGAGCTGTTGACTGACGTCCCGCCCTCCAGACTGAGCAAGGTGAGGGTCACATTTAGCTACCTGTCGGGTGATAGAATGTGCCACATAACACAGGCACACAGGTCACTCCACAGCAAGTACAAGTATGAGGCAGTCATTGTCCATGCTGGTGTGAACAACCTGAGACATACCTCCCTGGACCACATGGAAAGAGACAAAGAGGAGCTCTTACAGCACCCTCTCAAACTCAGGACTCCCACACAGCCTTCATGCTCACACAGGAGAGTATAGATTTCTCTGCAAAAACCATCATACTGGGTGATGTCAGCTACCCAAAAATAGACTGTGAACATTACTCAAGCCACAATACCCAAGCTCTAGGGTTCCCATAGTTCAGACACTCTTTAGCTATGGAACAGGTAGTCAACTTTCCCACAAGAGGGGCAGATATACTAGACCTGATCATCACAAACATGAGTACAAAATGCTCACCACTTGAAGTATATCCCTCATTGTTGCAATCGAACCATATACTAATCACACTGGAGTACTGGATCCCCCACATATGCAAACCTCAAACACATTGATGTGTGTGTGGGAAATGCCCCTATTAGCAACTGTGACAGTACACTACAGGATGCAGATTCCCCTTTTGAAACACTGATGATGTCAGTACTCTATAACTATATTACCTGAATTACCATTCTCCAGTAATTCGTATAGCGTGCTCCGCTAATGCGTCTTTTTCCAGTGTCATAACATTGTTAGGTAGGGGTTTGAATCCTGCACAGGGAATGTATGAGTGGGGTTTGTGTGTGTGCATAATTCTGTGAGGGTAAAGTGCCTTTTGCCAACTGGGAGAACACACTACAGGGTGCACATCCCTCTTCCTAAACACAGATGATGTCAGCACCCTCTAAGTACAGCATTAGAAAGATCTTCTCCCACTAATGCCAATAGCACACTCTGCTAATGTGTCTGCCTCGGGTGTCATAACACAGTTAGGTAGGGGTTTGAATCTTGCAAATGGAAAGTATGTGTTTTACTGTGGGTGGGGTTAGTGTGTGTGCACAATGGTGGGGGTGGGATGTGGCTTTTGCCAAATGGGGCTATGCACTGCAGGGTGCACATTTCCCTTAACAAACAGTGATGTTGACAGCACCCTATACAAACAAAACAACAACAGAGAAGGTGTTGGTACCAATAACGCATGTAAGGTAACACTTCTTCAAGTAATGTCCACAAAACGAAGTAGGATAAACGAACAATCCTTTTACTCTATACAAACAACATGACAACAGACAACTGCCAGTACTCAGTATAGTGCTACATGCTACTGTAACACGCACATGTACCAGAATATACCTAGACAGTGTTTTGAAGCCTGAATGTGGCAAATGTGTGGATGTGGGATGTTTCTGTGTGTGCATTTCCATATGGAAAACATGTTTGATGTGGCAATCAGGGTACCACAGTACCTGATGCACATTTCACTTTTAAACTAATGAGGTTGCCTGCACCCTGTGAGTACAGGTAGAGGGAAGGAAATTGGTAGTAATTCACATAGTGCACTTTTCAAATGTGTACCTGTCATGTATCAACAGCTACTCATGTAGGGTAATAAATAATGGGAATGGCAGGTGAGCGTGTGCATGTGTGGGGGTAGCAGGGTATGTGTAAATGCATGTGTGACAGAACAGATACATATAGCTGAATCTACATAACAGCACATGATGCGCATTCCCACAGTCAAGTAATGAACATGCTGCACCTCAGGAAATCAAAGTCCCATACAGCCACACGCTCAGGAGACATGAACCTCAGCACTGACATAAATAGGACATGCTGGAGGGGCATATTCCTAACCCAGAGGCTCACTTCACTCTATAATGAACTCACACTACAGGTTAGGCAGAGTCCCTCATTGTCTCTCTTCCATACGAATCTGGATGAGTGGATGGAGATCAGAGTTGTACCCCGGGTATCACTTCTATGTCACTGTTAGACAGAGGCACAGTATACTAACCTCGGAAAAGGGCATAGCAGCATAAATTTTAATTGGGTGGCGAAAGACAAACACATTCTACTAGGCTTATCAATGCCCTAGGGCAAATAGCCTAGTATGAACCTATGAACCTATGTGTACTGCTATAGTACCTCTGCCAAATGTTGCATGTGTGTGTTGTGGGGGATGCACAGGTAATGGCCAGATATTTCTGCACAGGCAACACATCTGAAACACTCTGGGTGTTCATCCCTACATACTGTATGTGTGTTGCCATCCAACCCTGTGATGTGGACACACATTACTCAGCCTGGATATACATATCCCAATAACACCACAAGCACAGTCCACTACCTTGCTATGTATGCATGTAATTACACAGTTATTCACTAGTTAGGACTGTAATGCTATCCATGCAGCCCACTGGGCCAGTGGAAGCCACAACACACACTGCTGGCCCGTTTGCAAAAGCTTACCACAGACATCCCACATAGTGCATGTACTGTGCACACACATATCTAACCCAGACCGTATGCACACCACTTATTTATCCTGTCCAGTGGACTACAGATACAGGCACATTTTATAACAATAGCAGGAGGCTACTGCAGCACAGGGCAGATTCACACGAAGGCAAGGCATCTGTGGTCAGCAGTGTTAAGATGCTTCACATTCACCAAATGCACAGATATTGGCAACATTGTTGCAGACAGTTTAGGTGCAGGTACCCCCCCCCATTCTCCTACACAAGTGGAATTAGTTATCACAGATGACTGTAACCTCCCTATCCTCTCACATGTCCAGGTGAGGGACACCCTCAACATTGCAGAACACATAGCAGCACTGTTACAAAATGGTATCCCTGGATGTGTGCTACTTTCACCCCTGGAGGACATAGCACCACATTAAAGACTGATATTAATCCCTGGCCATACTACAGGATATGTACCTGAACAGTGCCATACATACACAGTGGTCCCACACCAATGAGGAGGAACCTCTACTGACCCTGGGAACTACTGCATCATATGCACAACTGGCCTTGTGTTCTAAGCTATGGAAGTTTTAAGTATGGGCAACATGTACAGCAATATTACATATGTATATATTTCAGGACTATGTACACACAACCTATCTCATGGACATACCTATAGATAGTGAACTATGATACATTTGGAGGTGTCACAGTAGACACAGTATTAACCTGCTACTTTGCATTACCTGTGTTTGTGGCAGCTGTTGCTATGTCAGTGGTGCTGCTTGCTGCTTGCTGTTTGCTGCTGCTGCTGCTGGTTTTGCTGCTGGCTGTCTTTATATTTATTTTATTTCTCTCTCTGTCTCTCTCTCTCTCTTTCTCTGTAGGTTTTGTGCAATGAATGTATTGCATGTGTGGAGTGTGGGTACTGGATGCTTTTGTAGGTATCTGCATAGGTCCATGAGATGGCCTCTGCACCAATTGTAAGGCAGCATTTGCTAACTGCATGCAGCCAGTAGTGTACTGATTGCATGTCTCACTGTGATTTCAGGACAGTGCTATAAAAGGGTATGTGAGATAGGCATTGCCCTTTCAGATTGTAAGGGCGTGGACCATGCTGGTATGCTGTTGACAGTGTTCTGTGAGTGTGAAGGTTAGTACATCTCTCATGCTTCATGCTGTGTTGTAAAGTCAGGTTGCTGCATTTCTCTTGCCTGTTCCCTGTAGTGAGTGTGTATGCATACTGACATATATATATATATATATATATATATATATATATATATATATATGTGTGTGTGTGTACATATACATACTTTCATATATGTACATTAGCTGACATTATTGGGTACAAGCTAACAATTAGCAGGGCTGTTTCTGTTAACACTACACTAGTATGGGAATCCAGTAACTGGGACAGTAAAAGTCTGCCTGACATGCTTTGGGTAGTACACATACTATATTGCCTTTATCTTCATTCATACTATTACATGTTCCACTTGTTTAGCACTATATTCCTGTATGAGAGTCATGGCTTACTGGTAGGTCATACAGACTAGTGTTACAATGGTCTTGTGGTAGGGCCTACTAGTATGCTTATATTTTGCTTTCAAATTGAGTATAGGGCCTATCAATCAAAGTGCTGGAGGCACCTTTAAGCAGTTAAAGAGGTTAGTAGGTCTCACAGGAGTCAGGCTGTGTTGCAGATTCTGTTTGCTGCATTTATCTTCACTGTTTCCTGTAGTGCGTGTGTATGGATACTGACACCTACCACTATATTTCATATGTATTAATATGTATATATATATATATATATATATATATATATATATATATATATATATATATATATATGTATGCATGTGTACATATACATACTTTCATATATGTACATTACCTTACATTATTATGTACAAGCTACCAATTGGCAGGGCTGTTACTGTTAACATTAAACTAGTATGGGAATCCAGTCATTCGGGCCTTACAAATCTACCTGACATGCTTTGGGTAGTACACATCCTATATTACCTTTATATTGATTCCTACTATTACATGTTATATTTACTTTAGCACTATGTTCGTGTATGAGAGTCATGGCTTAGTTGTAGGTCATGCAGACTAGTGTTACCAAGGTCCTGAGTTTGAGATTGACAGTAGAAATTATTTTTCTTTCAAACTGAGTATAGGACCTGTCAATCAAAGTGCTGAAGGCACCTTTACACAGTTAAAAGGGTTATTAAGTCTCACAGGAGTCAGGCTGTGTTGTGGATTGTGGTTGCTGCATTTATTTTCACTGTTTCCTGTAGTGGGTGTGTGTGAATACTGACACCTACCACTATATTTCACATGTATTAATATATATATATATATATATATATATATATATATATATATATATATATATATATACTTTCATATATGAACATTACCTTACATTATTATGTACAAGCTAACAATTAGCAGGGCTGTTTCCGTGAACACTAAACTAGTATGGGAATCCAGTAATTCAGGCATTAAAATCTACCTGACATGCTTTGGGTAGTACACATCCTATATTGCCTTTATATTGATTCCTACTATTACATGTTATATTTATTTTAGCACTATCCTCTTTTACGAGAGTCATGGCTTAGTGGTAGGTCATGCAGACTAGTGTTACCAAAGTCCTGGGTTTGAAACTGACAGTGGGAATTTATTTTTCTTTCCAAATGAGTACAGGACCTGTCAATCAAAAGTGCCAAAGGCACTTTTAAGCATTTATAACCAGGTCTGCGCTCGTTTGCGCGGAGCTCACACATGCGCACTGGCGGTGAGCTCCGCGCACACAAGCACACACCCGCGCTAATTTCTTTGAAAGAAAAGAAAAAGGGGTGACAGGAAAGTGGTGAAAAAGGGGTCACAAAGAGGGTAAGACAGTAGGGAAACAATCTTGGGATTTGCAGGTAGGATGTAGGTGAAGCCCATAGCTGCCCATGTCTTTCTCAGCAACAGCTGTGCATTTGTATGCAATTTGGTGTGACATTTGGAACCTTCCACCCCTGAGAGAGGTGTCAGGACAACATTAATACCTGTTGTACAGCCAATTGTAATTAACAGTTTTGATGTCCAGCGGACATGTGTGCAACATGGACAGCTATGTATGGGGCGTAATTTTTTTGTGGGTACAGAGTGCCCTTTTTTTTTTTTATCAGGTGAGAGTGGTATGTCAGGTGAGGTAGTCGGTATAGCTGGGGAGGTAGGTTGGGTAGGTTAACAGACAAGACAGACAAGACGCATACAGGGGCAGTGTATGACACATGTGGGTGGGTTACACAATTGACGGGGATGGAGGTTGGGATATCCAAGACACATGAGCCCACAGATGGCAACAGTGGAACTGATATCCCCACCCATAGGCAGTTGCCACTGTTCCTTCACAGCCCAGGACGGGGCTGTGCTGGGGGCTGTGCAGGCGGGACAACGGGCAAGCCCGTAAGCTGTGCCACCCGGGCCTCAAGCTGGCGTAGGGGCCCAAGAACAGAGTCTTGGATCTCCCTTCGCACCACAGACCGGACATCTTGGAGGGTGAGTGGACGTTCTCCTCCAGCCACGCTTGCAGAGGGGGGATGGGCCCCATCCCCTGCAGTGCTTCCACCCGAAGGTGGCACAGAGCCACCGGAGGAGGGTCCGGCCTGGGCACTAGTGCCAGGTGCACTCGCCAGCTGAGGTGGGAGAGGTGGGTCTGCTGGGACCTGCCTTCCCAAGTGTTCTAGGTTTGTGTGTATGTTATGTTAGTTTGGGTTAGTGGCATATTATTCCATTCAAATTAGTTGTAACAGCATGCATTGGTATTCCCATTAAACAAACACCCAGTTATTACCACCATTGAACAACAGGCATATCAATATCACATGCATTATTTGAATGGAAATACACAATCGAACAATATGCAGGGTTGATTAATGGCAACAGGCCATCAGGTTTGCAGGTTTGCAGGTATGAACAGGGCACATGCAACAACAGACATGCATATATTTTTGAAACAGGACAAATGTCCATGGTTAATGAAATGTTCATATACCAATATTTAGTGGGTTTTTTTAATTTGCAATTATAGGGTGGGGTGGAGAAAGAAAATGATGACACATTCATAAATCATACATTGATATACATTTGTAATAGAAACACAATTAACCTGTGGGTGATACTTTCCAAATGATTTTTACTTGACTGTCATGCTAGACCTGTTACAGATACATCACTATCCTAGTTATTTTGAATTTGATCAGATACATCATCCTGCTACACTTTGATGACACGGCAGGGGACAACTATGGATGTTTAGTATGTCAGACAACCATTCATTCTATCTGCAAATTGCTGACTGTGATCACCATATACAGATTTTGGCCTGAACATTCAAGAGTCAGACACACTGAAATCAGTTTGGGATGTTACGTTTTAATTCTCACATGCATTTAGTTCTGTAGAACCACACTGAAGCTTATATATTCAGGTGTTATTACTATGTTATTCATTGATACATGACCCTTTCTGTCACTCTCACACATCCTGCAATTTCACAGTTCAGGTTGGTACTTCTAGGCTTTGTTCACATATTAGACCTGTGGGGATTCCAACACTTTCCAGCAGCCTCACTTCTGTCATGATTCAGCATTTCAACAGGGGATATATCTCACATGTGATTACCTCAGATTCTGAAGCTGTACTCTTGAGACTACTGCAGGTTATACTACATTTAATTAATGGTGGGACATCTGTATTACAGCACTATTTATTTCTATCACTTATATTTCCAGTTTCACTTGCATACTGATGAACTTGTTGCAGCCATACCTGCAGACTTTTACTTGCTGCTTGCACATTCTATTACTTTTAAGCAATACACTGCAGTGTTCTGCTACATGCTACACTATAATATTTATTTACAAGTACTAGGTGGGGTTACTAACCTGCATGGTGGCGCAGCACCAGCCTGCGGTCATGTGTCTGTCAATTCATAGAGCGGACACCTGCAGCTGTAATACAAAACAAGTAATATTGGGATACACATCTCCATGGTATCAGCTAGTTGAATTCCTTACATACATAAGTAAAATGTAACTTACTCAGTAGTGGGGCGTTGGGCATATCCCGGGCCTCCTGGATCCATTGGGTCAACTGGTCTTGCTTACGTCGCTTCAGGTCCGCATGGTGGTGACTGACCTGCTCACCAGTGCGTGGAATCCCAGTAGCACTAGTAAGATCATGAGCCAACTGGTCCCATGCCTCCACCCTGTACGCTCCCCATGAGACCTGGCCCTGCATGAGTTGGGCCTCATGATGGTGAACTAGGAGCCAGACTATGTATCTGGACTCCTCAACGCCCCACCGCTGTGCTCGAAAGCAACGTCCCTCCCCTACTCCACTCATTCTGCCTGCAGGTCTATTCTATAATCGTTTCTGCTGTGTATTCCCGCCTATGGGGCTTATATATGCTGATTTTCCCGCACATTTCTATGATTGGCCGGTTTAGAATTGTATCTACTTCACAGAAACCGCTTTATCATGCTCCATTTTGGCTTACATCCTATATATATGCTATTTCTGCATTTTTAAGAACTGCTGTCATGGCTTAGTGGTTTAGTACCTTGTCTCTAGTACATGGTATCCTGGGTTCAAATCTGACCACTGCATTTTAAATTTTATGACTGCCTAGAAATGACTTCAGGACCTGTCAATCAATCATGCCAAAAGCACTTTTAAGCACTTTAAAACCAGGTCTGCGCTCATTTGCGTGGAGCCCACGCATGCGCACCACCGGTTAGCTTGTGGGAGCGTCGCGCAAACGGTGTGCGCTGGGTTACACCTTAATTAGCTAGTAACACACATGTTAACCTAAGCACAGCTAGTTGCACGCAGTTTGAGCCTGTTAAACCAGTCCTTAGCTATGGGCAAGCAGTTTGCAGTTTGTGAAACACTACTTGGCGACGGGCACTCTGTCTCACTGCGGTTTAGCTATCAGTACATTTCTAAATATTTTTATTATTGTATTACTTGAAAACATATGCTCCATTTCATTCCATTTTACAAAAGGGAATACTTTTACATTTGTACAATACTGTCAGGGGCATTTTTAGTGCTTATTTACAAAAAAAAAAAAAAAGGTTGTTGTGTGGGCTCGAACCTTGCCTGCTCTCAAGCCGACAACTCTACCGCTATGCTATTACTTCTTGGCTTACTTTGCATATTTAGTTCTTATATCCTTTTCCACTTATTGCTAACTGCAGTTGCGCTAGTAGCACACCCGCGCACAAGAGCGCACACAGTAGCAAACATTTACGGGGTTTAAAAAATATAAAACAGTTTTTATTTTCATTTTACAACATCTGTTCACTTTTTACATTGATGGTCTGTGGGGGCATGTGTTGTGTAGTGTGGTTATTCACATTTCCATGGCTTCCCTCGTGGCTGTTTACTTTCAGCCGTTCTAGACTTCTGGGGGCGTGTCTACGGATACGCCCCCTACTCTCTTACACGGACCGTGAGTTACAGTGTGATTCAGCATGCCTCATGCACCTCATGCATATGCATGACATGCTGTCATCACACCGTTTAACTGCAGCTTCCGTGTAAGAGTTATAACTCTTACACGGAGGCTTCCTGAATCCTGCCCTGTGTCTTTGGCTTCTTCAACTTGTGGTAATCTGACTTCCAAATTCAACTGCCCTTCATTGCTATTGTCTGTTGTGTAACCTATTTAAGTACTTTCCCACCCATCATTTTCCTTATACGCATAATAGTAAATGCCCACCAAGCAAACCACTCTTGCACTTGAGTAAACCTTCCTTACTATAAATTGTCCCTGATTATTTCCCACAGCTCTTATCTGTTTTGCATCCACACCACACTCTGATGGGGTCCAGAGTTAATCCTTCTCCATTCTTGCCAGATAAGGAATTTATTTTATTGATTTGAACTTCAGGTAATTGTTTCATATGCTAGTGATTTATTTTTGCATTATTTGTTGATTTTGCCTTTAAATTGTTCAAAATGTGAATAATATTTGGAATTGCCTTCAAGGTAGTTTGTTTAAGTTGTTGTGTTATGTCGTGACATTATATTCACAACCATCTTGCTTGGTGTTATTAAATTAAGACATTAGCAATTCCCTGTACAGACACACATGTCCAGAAAGTACATTTTAACTATAAAACGTCCCTTAGAACTGAAACCTGTAATTTAGTGTGACTAACACAAAGCCAATGCATGGAGACAAGCATAGAGCATTAAACAGCACTACTATCAAGTCTTAGCATGCCAAACCCCAATGACCACCCAAAGAGACCTTTGTATAACTCAGTTCATGACCTAATGTAGCCCATCTAAATACAGGTCTGGACAACATGGATATGCAATTTCTATTTTGTCTACATAGCCACATTGGTAGATATGGGTATCCTGAGGCAAAGTAACAGTTGTCTCAGGTTCACAGATGACCATTTCATCCTTAAAGAAACAAACACAATATACAAGAGATGGACATATTCAATTTCATTAGATGCCTAATCTGTCATGCAAATAAGGTTGTTATGAACGCACACTGCATCCAACACTTGTAGTGTCCACCACACTCGTAAACCAACCTATGATGAGGCACTAAAAATCTTCCCAAACCTCAAAGAGTTCATAAGCCTGCAAATGGCAACACCTATCCTCAACAATTCCTGAAACACTCACCAAAAGCAACACCAAAGACAGCACATATGCCTAAACCCAGGGGAGCCCCGAGAGTAAAGCCTATAATGCAAGTCAACACATTACCCAGGACTCGTGTCATAGAGGACTCCATTTTATAGCACACAGATGCCTCACTCACCAGACTGAACAAGTGGAAGATAATGGTAAGCTGCTTATCTGGAGCCAGTATCAGCCAAGTTATACACACTCAGGTCACTGCTCCACATGTACCTGAATGATTCTATCATAGTTTATTTCAATGTTTATGACCTGATACATCTTTCCTTGGGCTATATGAAGAGATAAATTATTAGACTCTCTGAAAAAGTATCCAAGGTAGTCGTGTGCCTTGCATTAAAAAATATTCTACCTTAACCAAGGATGATGGCACAGTATGAACAAAAGATGACTAATTTCACTAACTGACTTAGTTTCTGATGCCTTTCCAGGGGGATTCAATATTTGTCAGTAAGGGAAGACATGGTTAACACATCACTCTGTTTTACATAAGAAGGTCTCTACCTGTCTTCCCTAGGCTTCCAAATATTGGCTAGAGCTTTGTCCACCCCTTATGAGACTTTTTAGGCAATGCCAAATTGACAAACCTTTCGACACAGCAAATAAAACCCAAATAAACCTAAAGGTGTTACTGCTTCATGCTAAGAGCATAAACAAGAAACTCCACACCCTACAAGCTGTCCTCAGTTTAGAGAATATAGACTTCTGTCCACTAGTGAGGCAGTTTAAATCCACATGAAGTACTCTGGCAGCACAAAACTTCCACACATTTAGACCATCAGCAGCACAGACAGGGATAAAAGGTGAAGGAGTCTCAAGCTATAGTAGCAACAAGCATAATTCTACATTGGTTAAACAGGATGATCCCCTGAAATTTATGCAGATGCAAATCTCCAGTGGCAAAGTCCTATACCAATTCTTAACAAGCTATAGGTCATCATTTGTGTCACTGGAATCCATAGCTTATACTTAGACCTAATGGAGATACTCACTATTAAATCCAATAACCTATTTAATGGGATATTTTTAACTACCCCTGTATAAGCTGGGAAACATGCACTGCCTCATATTTAGAGGCACAATGATTCCTGGACTTTATAACTTAACTAACACAAATACCCTTGACCATATAGTGTGCACACCCACCAGAGGTTCAAGCATACTGGACCTGGTACTCACCATTATTGGAGAAAACTGCATCTCCCTGGTGTCACATCTCCTCACTGTTGAGATCGGCCCATAAAGTTGTATAATTTGAAATAAAAATCAACTCAGTAACCCCAACAAACCATGTAACAGGAACTATTCCATAGCAAACTACATCCTATTAAGTATTTGCTGTCAAAACTCAGTGCACCCCCCCCAATCCCAAGTTACAATCCATGCAGAATTGTTCACAGAGACATTGTACAACCATGTAAATGGCTGAATAGAGGCTGCTGCATCTACTAGAAGTAAGCCCAAAACAAACCCTAAAAGCAAACAACACTGGTGGAAGTCTAAGCTTAATAAAGTATAAAACAAAAGGAAAAAGATCATGGCTAAAATCAGAAAAAAAAACAACTCTAATAATGATAGGAAGTTCCTTATTAAACTAAAAAGGAAAAATAAGAGGATTAATTAAGTCCAACAAGACAAGTTATTAGGTCTTAATAGTCTCACATTATAAAGACAACCAGAAGGCCTTTTACAGCAATACCAAAACCTCAAAGGCAGCACACATCAGCGTGACAAACTGATATCAGTGGTATCACCTCCACTGAGCAGAGTGACATAGCAAATTTGCTGGCTAAAAAAATCATCTCAAACTTCATTTCCCACTTCCCCCTGCCTCCACCCATGAAATACCTACTAGCATACCCCCCCCCAAGTATAAATAAAGATCAAGTCCTGGTGGCACTTGCTAAAGTCAAAAAATCTGCCTCAGTGGGCCCAGACAATATGCCAAGATGCCTCCTAAATAGCTTGAAGCATGACTTATCACAACATCTTCAGTCACTTTTCAGCTATAGCCTCAAGACAGGCTTTGTACCATGAGAATGGAGGACTGCAATGGCTATCCCACTTCAACTGACCTTGGAAACTAAAGACCTGTTAATCTGACTAGTCTATCGTGAAAAAACATGTAATGAACTATTATGGAAATTATCAGTAAAGACACAGGCAACCTTTAGACATTGAATGCACCTCAGTTTGGCTTTGTCTAGGAAAGGTCAATCCTACTAACATAGCGGACTTCTTTGAGAAGGTCACTAAGGCAATGTATGAAGAGAACATGGCTCATACTGACTAACTGGACCTGGTTAAGGCATTCAATACAATATTCTACTGGGGTATAATCAAAAAACACACAGAACTGGGCATATACCCCTACATAACTTGCTGGATTGCCAGCTGACTCACAGACAGAACCTAAGAAGTCAGGATTGGTGATACCACTTCCACTAAGAAACCAGCCACCATTGGGGTATCCCAGAACACCATGCTGGGACCAGTCCCAGTCAGCATCTATTTCTGGAAGTTAAAGGTTAATGTCAATGGCCTTTCTCTGACCATGTTTGCAAATGATTGCAAATTGAGATCTATAATAGGTTCCCCCATGGCACAAACATCTTACATGAGGGACTAACACAGACAAATGACTGGTGGCAAAGTCATGGACTAAAACTCAAAGCCAAGAAATACATTATAGTTCCTTTTGGGTAAACTGCCACCCAGGCTAATTACTCCATTGGTAAGTTACCCTGAAGAGGTCACTCAGTAGTCAGGGATCTAGGAACATATGTAGACAGAAATCTGACCTTTGACCAACATGTGGCCAAGGTAGTAAGAAAATCATTTTTTTTGCCCAACGTATATGTAAGAGCATGGCATCAATGTCCAAGGAAGTCATAGCACCATTTTATTTGGCCCTTATCAGTTTCATTATTGAGTATAATGCTTCCATCGGCATGTATGTGACCAGACATATGCAATAGTTGGAATACCCACAGAGGTTCCTTACTAAAGGAATCCAGGGTGTAAACACATTGTCCTATATGGATCACCTTAAAGTCCTATGTCTATACTCTGTCCCCTGCAGCTTAATGAGAGGCAATCTATGCCTGGTGTACAAGGCATCACCAGACCTAGCTCTGATGGACTTTTGCACATCTGCAAAATGAATAGCATTAGAACCACTAGACCCTAGGATTTAAATTTTGCTTGTGACATAAATAAGGCATTTTTGTAAGATAGATATGTGTCTCAGTGGATTCCATGTGAAGCAGTGTCCATCGATAACCCTATTTATGTATAACCATGATCAAAGGATGGAAATCAAAAATTCACTCCATCTCTGGCCCAAATATCTCTGATGGAAAAAGGCAGACACGAATGCCCAAATTAACATATCCCTCAATAACTTCTGGAAACTTCCTAACTTACATATCCCCTCCTAATAAACATCCACTAGACATGACATATAATTGGGTTGGATTGCACATCTAAGCTTATAAATGCCCTGGTGGTCATTAGTGTAATATACATCTATGAACCTATTCACCTATTATGCATTGGTAGTGTGTGGATAAGAGCACTGTGCAAGTCATGGATGACGTGTCAGCCTCGTGTGTAGAACTGTGGGAGTCATGAATCACCTAGTCTTGTTAATACTAAGGTATGTGCTTCTTTACATATACTGTCTACAAACACTATTTAGCACCCAGATGGGGACATAGTGTTAGTAATGCATGCATCTCCTTGACAACACTCAGTCAGTTTCTCAAAGCCATGCATGTGGATAGCAAATGTGGTTTCTAAATAACAGAGAGTAAAGAGAAAACACTACATGGGATGTGCATGATACAGCCTGTTATCTTGAGGTTCTGGGGGTCAGATACTACACCCACTTTGAAATAAGGTCCTCCAGCTGGTGACCAGGGAAGACAGTATTTGAACCATAAATAGTATGACTCCATTAGTTCATAGGTTTATAGGTAGGTTCATAGGTAGGTACTAGGCTATCGGCCCTGGGGCCTATACAAGCCCAGCCAAAAAGGTACCCTGTCTTTTGCCACCCTAGAAAATTATTTTCCAGTGCCACTGTCAAGCAGAGCCACAGAGGTAATCCCTGGGGTGAATTTCCTATTTCCCATCCAATCATATAGGTTCATAGGTAGGTACTAGGCTATCGGCCCTGGGGAGGGCCAGGTAGTCTGTAATGCACTGCTTATCATCTACAATGTATATGCAAGCAACCTGTCCAGTTATCACGACTCCCAAATATAGCACACATAAAACCTCTACCAATGGTTGTGAGGGCTGACGTCCCCAGTAGGGCATCTTATTGGCTCTGCCAGATGCATGCTGAAACCCTTGCTGATGTTATCCTTCATAAATCCACAGAATGATGCAGACCAGGAATGCATCTACACCCTATCATAATCCATGTTCATCGCAGAGCAGTTGCTTGGGTTGCTTGAAGGCATGCTTTCCCTATTTGAATATATCAGGTAGTGCCATGCAGTATGACTCTGGCACACATGTTAAAATGATCTCAAATTGTGCAGTACTACATAATATCATACTCAGCAGACAATAACAGCAGGTCAGAAAACTCCGGGAAGAACATATCTCAGCAGTAGTCTGCACACAGCTTCAGCCTCAGCCCATACAGCAGATATACTACAGCAAACGTGATGCTTGCAAACCCAACATAAGACTGTGCTTACTGATGCATAGGCTTGCCAAAAATGCATCATATACAGGCAACCAAAGTAACACAGTACAAACAGAAGGACATAGGAATTATCATTTGTTTGAGTGGGAGAGGGAACACAAATGTGGAATGTCTTTCACAAGGAAGTGTCTGGATGCTTTAGATAGTGAAAAATTATGAATGCACTGCATGAGATGGGGTGGAAGGATATCACTGCAATATCATTCATTGTCACTGGAGGTACCCAGAGAAGCTAGTGGAGAACATGACAAGTGAAGTGAGCCAGAAACGTATTAAGTTTTTTTTATAAAAAAGTATTGTGTATGAATATGAATGAGAATAATATTAATATTCAAGAAATAAGGCTATTACCCCCTACTGAATTTATTTTTATTTTATTTATTTTTATTTTACATTTGTTTACAGGGAAGGTCCAGCTGGGCAAGTGCCCGTTTTCAGTGGAGGCCTGGGGAGAAAAGCTTCAAGTAGTACAAAGATAGTTTGAAAGACTACAGTACATTCTAATATAATCAGGTATATATATAGACTAATACATAGAATAGCAAATTCAGACAATTTGAAGATTAACCAGGGAATAAGTCATTGAATATGACATATCAATAATAGCTTTTGTTGAGTTTACAGTACATAATTATGCACACTAGTTGTATTTCCAATGCACACTACCAATTGTTCAGAAGTTAGCACCATGTGGTATTTACAATATATGATAAATATTGATGGAGTTTACATTATTCCTTCTGAGAGGGTACAGCGTTAGATGTTAGATTAAAGAGCAGTCATACTGAGTTCTACTAAGGTAGTGAGAGTGAGGTTGGTGTTTAGATGATGCTTAGCCTGGGGGAAGGCAGGAGCAGAGCCAGGATTTTGATAGATGAGATTTTAAGAGTGCTTTGAATTGTCTTGAAGAGGAACATGAGGTGAGAGCAGTTGGGAGGGTGTTCCATAGCTTAGCAGTATAGTTAGGGAATTAGTTGAGGATGACATAGAAATGTATGATTTAATTACCCCGAAGGGAGGGAAGGGAGTTAATTATAGAAATAGTTTTATTACGACATATTTTAAGGGGGCATGTTCACTTAGAAGAATCCTAAATAAAAACTGGCAGTTACTTAGAGACAATATCATACTTAGGGTAAAACTGGAAACACTCCCTAATACTGTGAATAGGAGGAACACAAATATTAAAATTATTTTGGAAGCAACAAAAAATAATAGGGGGGTGAAATTGGAACAAAAAGGAAGATGCTATTATTGCAAATATTTGCATGAAGGAACAATGTTTCAAGTTAAGGGCAAACAGTATAAGGTCAATGAAAATGTTAGTATTGAAACAAAGGAAGCAATTTAATTGGCACAATGCACCCACTGCCCAGGATAATATGTAAGGAAAATGGATAGGAGATTAAGAGAGATAATTTATGAACACCTATATAGTGTCAGGAAAGTGAATACAAACAATGCGCTAGTTAAACACATCATGAAAAATACAGAGCACACATTTAAGTTTATGGGCATAGATAGACTGATAAGGAATAAAATGGGTGGACCATGGTTACTACTATTGTAAAAAAAAAAAATAATTGATATGGCAATTATGCCTAGAAGCAGGATCCTGGCTGGGATTAAATGAAAATATATCCATCTGGTGTATCCTAAAGTTAAAGGCACTGGAAAGGTGATGGTGGTGGATATTATATATATATATATATATATATATATATATATATATATATATATATATATATATATATATATATATATATATATATATATATATATATATATATATATATATATATATATATATATATATATATATATATATATATATATATATATATATATATATATATATATATATATATATATATATATATATATATATATGTGTATATATATATCTATATATATATATATATATATATATGTATATATATATATATATATATATATACTAGCTGTACCCAGCCACGCGTTGCTGTGGCTCAGTCTGGTTAAATGGAAAAGAAAGAAAAGAGAAAGCACACGTTTCTAATATGCTTAATTTCACAATGCTTGTGGGTATGCAATATTTTTTGTTGTTCCATTGTCTGTGCAGATATAGAGATTGTCTGGTTTGAGAAGCAATCCGTGTGTAGATCTAAACCGCACAATTCTAAAGATTGGCCCTGAGCTTTGTTGATGGTGATTGCAAATGCCAATCGAATTGGGAATTGCAATCTCTTAAATTGAAATGGTATATCCGTTGGAATCATAGGAATGCGAGGAATGAGGGCATCTTCACCTTTGAAAGGTCCTGTCAAGATTGTTGCTTCTATGACGTTGCTCATTAATTTTTTTACTGCAAGCCGCGTGCTGTTGCAAAGCTTTGGTTGGTTGATATTTCGCAATATGATAATTGGCATGCCGATTTTCAATTGCAGTACGTGCGGTGGCATCCCTGGCAGATCAAGTGAATTCAAAAATTCTATTGGATAATTAACCGCTTCATCTGCTTCCACAACAGTGTTGACGGACTTGTATGTGACTGCCTCGCTTTGAATGTTAGACTGAATAATATTGTTAAGTTCGTAGACATCTTTGTTCTTGGCCGCAAGAATAACTCGTTCAGTCAGCCAATTGTGATTCTTATAATTGGTTTGAATATCAGGAAATACTTTTTCAATCAATTCTTCTTTTGATGTCACTAAATTGCAGAAGTTATGAGGCAATGAAATTCGTCCTGAGGTCAGATCAACCGGCACCTTGCCGTTCCCAATTTCCAGCAATTGATGTGAGAATATCTCAGCTGTTCAATCGTTTTGCAGCTGGACACGCATATTTGTAGTTAATTTTAACGTCTTTACGTGTCGCCACAAAGTAGAGTATTTCCGGCAAGCATTTATTTCGTCCGCTGGTGTCGATCGAGGAGAACGAAGCAGATCTGAAGCTGCAGAACACGATCGCTGTTCTCGCAACCGTGCATCCTCAAGTCTGGCTGCACATTGCTCTGCTGCTTCCTTGGCACATATTTGAGCCATTCTTTGTCTGTTTCACTCGTTCGCTGATGCCTGTTCTTCCTCAGTTTGATTTGCAATTACTCGTCGCACTGCTTCCGCTCCCCGAGTACGACTACCTAAGTTTGATCTCCTGCGAGGCATTATTTGGATGAACTAAAGCAGATCGATTGCACTGAAAAAGAAGTAAGAAAGTTATAACAAAAACATATAAAATTGCGTATTTGTATACAAATATATAGAATCCATAGTAGGTATATAAAAACAGGCGTGTATTCAAATGCAACGTGTGACATCTATATAATAGTAGGTATATAAAAACACGCGCGTATTCGAATGCAACATTGTGTGAAAATTTCAAAGCAATCGGTGAAGAACTTTCAGAGATTTAAGATTTTGAACAAACGAACATTTACATTTTTATTTATATATATATATATATATATATATATATATATATATATATATATATATATATATATATATATATATATATATATATAAAATTGAAATTTACTTCATGGTATGTTTTTTTTTATCTGAGACAAGGTTTTATAAAATATGTACAAACAATGATATTATTTACATGTATAGATTCATGGTTGGTCCCAGGTTTGGTGCACTTGTAGACTATGTGGGCTTCACTGGTTGCATTGGTGGTTGTCAACCCTTGTACCTTTTGTTTTTGAGGGGAGTATCTTAACCATTATACTATTATTTTTGTAACTTTAAAAGTTAAATATATATTAATTGTGAACACTCATTTGTATTTTATATTTTTATATTTTGATTCTTATAAAATATTAACTTAAGTAGGAAATTTTTATTAAAGTAACATGTTAAAAAAAGGTGTCTTTAATGCAATTATTTTAATATTGTTATACATTGGTGTGCAGATCAAAGAAAAAAGGTGCTGGGCCACCTTAAATACTGTTAGAAGGGGTGGGTGTGTACCAATCCATTAATGGGTGTTATTTATTTAAATTCACTTGCTTGATTTAATCCATTTGTATCTGATGAAGTCTGCAGAGGCAGACGGAAGTGCTTATATTACGATTTTTTAACATTTGCGTTTAATAAAAATTTGGATTTGAGACTCCAAGCTGTTGTCGTGGAGCTGCTTTACCTTGCTTTTGGATAGTTGTCACTAGTTGCCTTAGTGTGTGATGCACTGTGAGCTGTAGTGATGCGTGTTTGTGTGCATGTTTATACTGATACATAAGGTCAGCAGTAGTTGCAAAACTGCAGGTTTATCTACTGAATAGGTCCAGGCATACCTCTCAACCTCTTAAAGCAAAAAATCTGGACAAAGCCATAAGTAAAAGTGGAACAAAGGCCCACAAATAGGGACAATTTTTAAATATTGCTCTTACAGCCTTAGAAAGTTGATAGAATAACAAGTTTTACATTAGCATGAATTTTCTGAAGGGTATGAAGTCTAAAACTCAAATGTCTGTTTATTTTCTGACTTCCAATCTTTAATGAGTTGCCACTAATTTGGCAGAAAACCACATTTTAATAAAAATGGACCAAAAATATGAGGCAAAAATCTGGACATTCTGCTAAAAACTGTACAGTTGCGAGGTATGGGTCCAGGGCATTCATGGTATATGGCTGGGCATCTCGTGCATACCTTCTCCCATGAGAACCACCTCTACAGGGAATTTCATGGGCAGCACCATGCCACTGGTTATATAGGGTTGTGCTCCTCGGCCAAAAATGTCACATTACCAGATGTGCCACTGCCACAACTGACAAATCCTTGAGGATGACCTCTCCTTGTAGTAATCAATTCCACAACTGATGCTGCTGTGAAAGTGCTGGCAATGTGTAACAGTAGCCTTGGCAGGTCACAGCCATGATAGGCATAATCCATGGAGATAGCAGTTGTTTGAATCTATAGATTCTGCCTGCAACAAGACATGCAAGCATGAGGGAACATTTCATCTGACAGTATGTGAATGAGTATATCAGAACTGTCACACATACAGGACATACACTCATAGGATCATAGCAGGTTGCTAGGCTAATGGTACTAGAGCCTGTTTATGTTTAGCCCTTCATGCCCCACTTTTCCCAATTATAAATGCCCATGGACTAGAATGGCTTTAGAATATGCCTGTCCCCTGGGGCATCTACAAACTGCCTCTGTCCATAAGAGCCATAGTTGACAAGCCAGGGGTAAATATGCAATTTCCCCTTACTTGGCCCAAACTGTGTTTGAATAGGCTTATCCGTCTCACTGTGCATTATCAGTATCAACTCAGAAAAACACTTCAGCGGTACAGCACATACTTTGATTCACAGCCATTGACACTGCTAGTTCAGTGGGGGATGGCCCCTGCATCTCTGAAGAGCAACAGTATGCATCCCATGTATTCAACCTGTTACTGGTCTTTGCCACTAAGCAAAGATCTCACTCATACTGTCATGCTTTTCTCTATCTTGTATTTGCAAAAATGAACATTGATGCACCTATATTTGTGTCACTTTGACAGAAAGTTCACATACTTTAAGCTAGCTGGAATTCGAAAATCTGCAGTACTTCTTGAAAACACCTGCAGTTTGTTTCCACCTGGAGCTTTACAGTGTCTTTTATAGAGCAATTAGACTCTTCACAGCAAATTTTGTTTGTGTCATTCAGATTTGTCCATCTAGGTATGATGATTCTGCAAATGAGGTCTCAATTCACGAAAGTCTCTGAATATGTTAGTTTGTATGTTGTGCCAATGAACAAACCCTGATGGAAAGTTTAGCACATCATTGTGCACATGTCTGCATACCTAATAAGTGTGTGCACAAGAAGTATTATCGTTGAAGCATATGTCATGCAGCTTAACTTTGGTTGTCATGTTTCACACTTCCATTCCTGTATTGCAGTACTTAAGAATGATATTGATGTCTCATTAAAACACTTCACCTAACTTAAGTAACTCTGCTAAGCCAACCAGTCATAGTACTGTACCAATTTAGGACTGCTAATCTACTGCTCATCCCATCTCTCCAGGAGTTAGGGAAAACTACCCCAGCAATGTTGTGTTTTCCATAAGCAACTAAAACCAGGAGAAGACATATTGTAAATCAATTTGTTATCCTTCTCAATTAAAACGAAGTGAAGACATGTAGTAAATCAATTTGTTATGCTTCTCAACTATAGCGAGCATCATCTGCTCTCTCGGAGCCTTATTCTGCATCTCTCTGCTATTACTCTGTTAGTAAATCTATCACAGGAATCATAAACTTAGTAATATCTTCTAAATTTAATATTATATTGTAGAGAACGAATGTATCCTATCTGTTAGTTAATATGTATGTCAAAGTTTCTTCTATAGAAATTGTATGTCAAACGTCTGTCCTTAAAACTATGTTTTGTAAAAAAATGTTCTCTTGGAGCTTTTATCCCCAGGCCTCCACTGAAAATGGACTTGTAGTCCAGTTGGACTCTCCCGGTCAACAAATGTAAAATAAATAAATAAATAAATAAATAAATATTACCTATCAACCCTACAGCCAACTGTGGTCCTGAGTCATTTGATGCTGCATAACAAATCACTCAATTGGAAATGTGTTTTGCCCTGATATGCCAAACTCAATGGAAGCCTGCAGATTGGATATTGCTTTTGAGTGCTCTGATACTTGCAGGGAACCTTGGTGGTGCATCTGAGGCAAATTGTCTCTGTTTTCTTTATATGTACTGCTAATGTATTTACTGGTAGATTGTTATCAGGGCATCCAGTATAAGGTGGATGACTAACACTACCTTATCAGGGTAGTGACAAAGGCCACTGTCATGCCACAGACTAGCAAGCAGTGCAAGCACCACTACAGTAAATTGAGAAGATACCATTCAGACTTTTTTGCCAGTTTTAAGAAAGGTCAGTGTGAGAAAGCTCCAGAAATGAATTGTAAGTACATGTATATATTTTTAATTTTTGCCTATATTGTAACTCTGGCAGTTTGGAGTGCATTGAACTAATGCCTGTCTTTTTCTTCTACTATAGCTCCTGAAGTCATATTAGAAACAGGAACAATGACAACAGAGGTTAAATCACTTTTCCACATACAGAGGAGTGCACTTTTTTTATTCAAGCAGAATTCAAAATTGCATTCACACACAGACACACAGACTCACACACACACACACACATATACACACACACACACACACACACACACACACACACACACACACACACACACACACACATATATATGTGTGTGTGTGATATATATATATATATATATATATATATATATATATATATATATATATATATATATATATCTATATATATATATATATATGTATATACACACACACACACACACACACACACACACACACACACACACACACACACGCATATATATATATATATATATATATATATATATATATATATAGAGAGAGAGAGAGAGAGAGAGCAAGAGAGAGAGAGATACATATCCAGAGATAAATACATACATTTATTAGCTTATTAGGACAGAGCTAAAAATAACTGGATGACAAAAGACCAAATTTAGGAACAGATTTGAAATATTGGTCTTGTGTTTTTATTTATTTATGTATTTATGTATCTATCCCTTGCTGAGCAAATATATGCACTTAGAAAGTTGGTAAAATAAGTTTTGCATTAGCATGCATTTTATGAAAGATAGAAAATCTGAAACTTCAAAAGTTGTTCAAATTCTCAGGAACACTGGTAGTATTAATGCAGGCTATGTGCAAGACACAGTGACGCAAGTAAGATCAGTGTTCAGAGTTATAGAGGGGTTCCCAGTGGGGGTGGGTGTGTATCAAGGTTCTGCTCTGAACCCACTACTGTTCTTACTGGTGAAGTACTATATTAGAAAACAGGTCAGAAGAGAGAGGTCACAAACTTACTATATGCAAATATCATATTGCAAGCAGTGTATGAACAAGAACTTCAGTGAATGATAGGTGAATGGAATGCAAAACAGAAGGCACACAGTAAGAACATAAGTACAGACAAGATTGTTGTAATGCAGCCATTGGGGACATTCACAAGAAGCTGAACATTGAGACATTAGAATAGTGGAATCGAGTAACAACATCATATATCTGCGAAGGATGGTTGTCTGATTTAATAGGTCAAAGCTGGAATGATGGCAGTTGTGGCCATCTGGTAAGCAGTGTTGAGGTTAGTGAGTGGCAAAAGAATGCCAACAAAGCTGAAAGTGTACAAATATAGTGGTGCAACCAGTACTACTGTTTGGTACAGAAATATGGGCAGTCAAGGCAGGACAGCTGAGGAAGCTAGAGGTAATAGAAATTAAGTGCCTAAGGTAGGTGGTGGAATGCACACTGTGGGACAGATGAACAAATGAAGACATCAGAGCAGAAGCCAAAGTAGCTCCAATTGCAGAGAACATCAAAGAGAATAGTTTACAGTGCTTTGGCACTTGTGCATGAAAGGAGATGATCTGATGAAGAAGATTTGTGCGAAACAGGAAGAAGTAAAGATGACACAAGGTTGTCCAGTAATGAGATGGATGAATTGCATGAGAGAAGACCTGTGACAGTCAGGCATGACTGTCAAAGAAGGTATGAGACTGGCATTGAATTCAAAGAGATGATGATAGTTGATGCTTTACCTCATCCAAATGTAGAAAATAGGAAGAGGGGGCTGATGATTGTTATATTAATGAAGTCTGAAACTCAAATGTCTGTTGTTATTTAGTGACTTCATTCCACAGTGATTTACCTGAGAAAAACAGACATTTGTTGAGAAACAGATCAAAAATATGAGTCAAAAATCTGGATATGCTGCAGAATTCTGGATGGTTGAGAGGTTTGATGGATATAGATATAACAGATATTTAATAGATATAAGTATAGATATGAATGTTATTTTATTATTCTACAGACTGAGAGTTATGTATATCATAGGATTATAGGATTATAGGAGGTTACTAAGCTAATGACCTTAGACCTTTTTTAAGCCTAGCAATTTACGTTGTAATTTTGACAGTTATCAGTTCCCAAGGATAAGAATGGCTTTGTTATATGCCTGTGCCTTAGGGCATCTACAAGCTGCTCCTATCCATAAAGGGCACAGATGACAAACCAAGGGTGAATTTGCAATTTCCCATCCATCCATCCTCATTCCCTTTTTCCCATTTCTACACACAGGTTCAGGGTGTCACTTCAATAATGGCAATCATCTAGAGTCAAGGTTCACACCACTGGGTGGTTAGCCCTGCCATGGTATCCTCTGATCCAGATGAATTAGAATAGGCTTAGGGAAGAGCTCTGTTTCACATGAATGGGGAGACTATTCCAGAGAAGGGATGATCTCTGAGACACACACCTGTCCCACTATTGTGTTTTGTTTATGTGAAAGATGAGGTTTAGATTCTTAGATCTGGTAATTCTACTGCTGTTTGTTTTGAGAATGCATAGCAGATCCATCATGGGTGGATTGGAGAATACCTTGTACATTATGCATAGATCATCCCTGAGTAAGTTGTAGGAGGCAGAATACAGGGACAGGGATTTGAGGTGATCCACATAGGACATACTGTTTACACCCTATATTCTTTTAGTGAGGAATGACAATGGGCACTCCAGTTGTTGTAAGTGCCTGGTCAGGTACATACCAAAGGTTTCATTGTGCTTATTTGTTGGTCTAACAAGGACTGAGTATAGTGGGACTATGATATTCTTAGATTTGGATGCCATGTCTTTATTTATAAAGTATGCCACGTAGAAGAATTTTCTTACCACCATGGACATATGGTGACCAAAATTCAGGTTACTGTCAAGCTGAGTTCCCAAGACCCTTAACATTGAGTCTGCTCTTAGAGGAATGTTATCAATGTTGTAATTTGCAGAGGTGGTCATCTTCTCAAGGGGTATAATTATATATTTGTATTGCACTGAGTTTTAGGCCATGCCTCTGACAACAGTTATTTGTCTTTATCAGACCCTCCTGGAGGATATCTACGTCTTCGGGGGATTCACTGACTGCATCCAGCTTACAGTCAGCAGAAAAGTTGGTCAGCCAAAGGCCTGCAATATTTGCATTGACTTTAGAGTAGTATATTGCAAACAACAGAGGTTGCAGTACTGAGCCCTGTCAGATAACACTAGTAACAGGCTTCACGGTGGAGGTACATTCACCCACCCTAACTTCATGTGTCCTATCCGTGAGGCATTTGGCTATCCATTGGGTGACACAGGGATTTTTGCCTAAATTTGTAAGTTTGTCTATAATACCCAAGTAAGACATTGTTTCAAATGTCTTTGCCAGGTCAAGGTAGGAAGTTTGCATCATTTTGCTTTTGGCCATGGCTCTAGTAAGCTTCTTGAAGAAGTCCACCAAGTTTAATAGGCATGACCTACCCTTGAGAAAACAAACTTGAATGGGTCCAATGTTTGAAGATATATTACACTTTGTTTATCAGGTCCACAATAATTCTTTCCATGGCTTTGCTTAGAACATTAGCCAAACCTATGGTTTTGCTTTTTCCTGGGTTTGTTGTTGGTCTCCCTTTATATAGAGGGATGACCATTTTAATCCTCCATTCATTAGGGATGCAGCTGTCTGGAGACTATTGTTGAATAAAAATTCTAGTGGAACTGACAGATCATGTTTCAAGCTATTTATGAGGCATCCTGTGATATTATCAGGATACATCGATGTAGTATTTTTAATTTTGGAGAGTGCAGTCAGGACCAGTTCTTTAGTGATAGTTTGAGGAGAAATGGAAGATGATATTTCATGAGGAGTAAGTGGGGGTGAAATTGGAGCTACATTTATTGGCCACCAAATTTACTATGTCCTCCATTTCTATACAGCAAGATCAATTTACTATTAGTTCAGCACATTGTTTTATGTTCTATTTAAGGCTGCATACATTACTGAAAAATGCTTTATGGTTATCTATAGCCTAGGATGCTATATTTGCCAAAAAGTTAGTTTTAGTGAACTTGATTAATCTCCACTTGGTTGCTTGTTAGGACTGATGATGGAGTTTTTGCCTCTTGGGCATAGTTCTTCCTATTTTTGTACAGGATTTTTCTTTCTTTGTTGTTCATCCTATTTATACTGGGGTCAACTAAGGGATTTTGGAGTTTATCCTAACTTTATTTTGATTTGATTCTTCTGTATCTAAGCAGTTATATACATGCTTATACAGGGTTCATTAAACACCTCTACATAAGCAACAGTTTTTGTAAGCTTGCAGTTTAACTATGCCATCACTTAATAAGAGGTAGTAAGCCTTGGAAAAGTTCTTAAAGGTTCTTGGTTTGCAGGAAGTTTGAGCTTTATATTTATTTCAAGGGTGAATGCTTTATTATCTGATCTGACCACCAAGGACATTACACTGGGGGGGGGGGCTATATTCTATCATAGTTAAGTGTACTCCTAGTAGGTGTGCAGACTAGCTTTTCCAGGGTGTTTACATTGACAAAATCCAGGAATCTTTGAGCCTGCTTGTTAGTGGTTGTGTATGTATCCCAGTTTATTGTGGGATAGTCGAAACTATCCATGAATATGGTGTTGGGCTGAATGCTGAGTGGCTCCAGTACATTTAAGGACATGGTATGATTATCCAGGGTTATAGATGTTAGAACTAGCAAGGATATGGTATGGGAGTATACCTATGATTAATTCATAGGTTTATAGGCGTGTACTAGGATAATGGCCATGGAGCCTTTACAAGCTTAGCCCATAGGATTAACCTGGTATCATGCCAGCCGAACTTAGTTCCCAGTACCTCAGTCAAGTAGAGCCACTGGAGTGATTCCCCCGGGGGAATTTTCTATTTCCCATCCACTCATCAAGATTTCTCTTGAAGAGGGCCAGTGAGGTGCTCTGTTTGACATGTATGGGAAGTCTATTCCATTGCATGGGAAGTCTCTGGGTTATGAACCTATCCCTCCAGCATGTTCTGTTGATTGTGGTAATGAGGTTGAGGTATCTGGAGCATGTGGTGCATTGGGATTTCTTTAGGTGTAGCATTTCCAACAGAGCTGGGTTAAACATGGCTTTGCAACTCAAGCAGAGATTACCTCTTAGTAGGCAATCTAAGACAGAGAATAGTTGGAGTTTTTTTAATCTGTCCATATAAAACAAGTGTTTAAGGCCTAGGATCCTCTTTGTGAGGTACTTTTGCGGCCTCTCCAGTTGTTGCAGGTGTCTAGTGAGGTACTTGCCAAATGGGGGATTGTACTTGATGATTGGCCTAATGAGGGAAGAGTAGAGGGAGACAATGACCTCTTTCTTTCTGGATGCAAAACACTTAGTAATGATATGTGCCATATAAAAGGACTTTCTGACCACAATGGCAATGTGGTGGTCAAAAGAGAGGTTGCTATCAACTTGTGTTCCCAGATATTTTTTAACACCTTCTGTGTTCAGTGGACTACCATCGATGTGGTAATTCATGGGAATTGGGTTTTTCCCAAAGGGGACGATGACACATTTTTTTGGCATTGAGCTTAAGGCCATGGTTCTGACACCAGTCGTTGGTCTCAGTGAGGTCTTTCTGTAGGATGTCAACATCACTTGGGGAGTTAATAATAACTCCCAACTTGCAATTGTCTGCAAACCTTGTCAGTCAGAGTCCCTTTGTGTTGGTCTGGACTTCAGAGAAGTAGATACCAAACAGGAGAGGACCTAGGATGAAACCCTGTGGGACTCCACTTGTGACTGGTTGGCAGTCTGACTTGGAGTCAGCTACTTTCACACTGTGGGTCCTATCTGTGAGTCAGTTTGCAACCCACCAATTGATATAGGGATTGATGCCAAACTTAATGAGTTTTTCTATTATTCCTGAGTGGGGAATGGTATCAAAGGCCTTGGCTGGTCAAGGTAGGCTGTATGAACCACCTTGCCTTCATCCACAGCTCTGGTGACTGACTCAAAGAAGTCGACCAAGTTAAGCAGACATGATCTACCCTTCACAAAACCAAACTGTGTGGGATGCAGAGTTTGGAGATTCCCTATATCCTTGTTTATTAGGTCCATGATGATTCACTCCATAACTTTGCATATCAGACTCATCAGGCTAATGGGGCAATAGTTCCCAGGGTCTGTAGTCACTCCTCCTTTGTGGAGAGGAATGACTGTAGCAGTGTGCCATTCAGTAGAGACAAAGCCTGAGGTGAGGCTGTGATTATACAGGGCATACAGGTGAGGTGCCAGTTCACTCTGTAGTTCATGTATAACACAGCCAGGGATATTTTCAGGTGCCATAGAAGCTGTATTCTTGGCTTTGGACAGTGCTGTTTTAACCTGTACAGCAGTAATACTGGGTGCCTGGCAATCTACTGGTATTGTGATTGGTTCTTTGTGGGGAGAGAGAGAGGGGTAAAGTTGGCATTGAATCTTTTGGCCAGTATATTGGCAATTTCTGTTGGCTCAGTATAGGAGGTACCATTGTGCAGTAGCTCAGACAAAATCTGGCTATTGCCGTAGAGATTCTTTACATAGCTATAGAAGGCATTGTGGTTGTCTTTACTATCTGCTGCAATTCTGTTTTCATAGCTATCTTTAGAGGATTTGATGAGGGATCTCAACTTTTTGTTGAGGCTAATAAGGGAGGTTTTCCAGTCTTGGCACTTCACCTTGTTCCACATCAGTTTCCTCCTTCTGTTGTAGAGTTTGTTTATGGTAGGGAATCACCAGATTGGCTTCCTTTTTTGGAGGAGAGCATCTTGGTTCTATTGGGTATGGCGAGATCCATGCATTTGTGTACTTGTCCATACAGTGCATTGGTGTATGATTCGGTGGTCATGCAAATAGTCTCCATTTGCATGGATGCATTGAAGTTAGCCACCTCTGATTTTTGAAGCCTAAAGTTAGCTTTGGAGAAGTTTTTCATGGTGGTTAACTTTGAAGGGGTGGGTGGGAGGGATGTGTAGTTCCAAGGTGATTAGTTTATGGTCAGATCTAACAAGGGAGGAGTTGACTACTGGTGTAGAGAAATGGCCACCCATGTTTGTTGTGACCAGGTTAAGGATGTTGCTACCTCTAGTGGGGGTAAGAATGAGCTGGTCCAGGGCATTGGAATTAATGAATTCCAGGAAACATTGGGCAAGTGTATTGGTACATGAGTTGTTTTCCCAGTTAAAGGAGGGGTAGTTGAAGTCTCCCAGTATGAAAGTGTTAGGTTGGACCATAATATTCTCCAGGGTGCTTAGGAACATAGAGTGTTAGTCTTGGGACAAGGTTGGGGACCTATAGCAGGCTACGACCTGAATTGCTGCCAATTTTAGCTGCACCTGAAGTATCTCTGATGCGTTATATTGGGCTACCAGTTTGGAGGTGTGCACATCCTTTATGAATATGGAAACACCATCACCTTTGGAGTTTCGGTCCAAGTTCTGGGGCCAAAAAGTGTGGAATGAGTTATAGCCTGCTAGTGCAGGGTTGCTTTTTGCTGCCTTGAGCCAGGTCTCTTTTACAGCACAAATGTCAATGTTCTCCATTTCAAGGAGTGCATTGTGAGATTTAGACTTCTAGTGTTGAGCAGCAAGACTCTCAGATTGCATTTGTTTGTAGCTGTTATGGTGGTAATTTGTTCTTTGGAACACCGCATAAAAAAGGCACTATAGTGATGGCAAGAGCCTTGGCCAGTATCTGGAAGCCCAGGGGTGAAAGATGCAGGCCATCTCTGGCAAAGCATTGAGGTCTGTCAGTCATGGCATTCCAGGCAGATAGATACTGGATCCCTTAGAAAGACACCAGAAGCTTAACCAATTGTTGAAATCAGTCATTTTCTGCTTGTATTGTGGTATCATTCTTGGTGATGGTAGTATGCTGCTCAGGGCTAGGGACATACCCACCTGGGCTACATAATCTAAGGGGTCCTCCATGTCTCTTTTCATGTAGTCCAGGGAGGTAAGCCTCAGGTCATTCAAACCCACATGCACAATGACAGAGTCATATTTGTACCTGTTGTTGAGGGACCTCAGTGTGTGATTTATGTGGCAGATCCTGGCTCCTGACAGGCAGCTGACTGTTACTTTCTCTTTATTCATATTAGTGAGTGGAACATCAGTGTGCCTCACTATTGAGTCACCTATGAATAGTGTGTTGGGCATGCTGTTTTGCCTTGGGGGCTTTGGTGGAGTGGCACACTGTTTAAGAGAGTTATGTATCTCGTGATTAGTGTTGTGTTGTGGTGGTCAAGTGCATTCCTGCCTTGGAGGTCTCTGCTGTTTGAGTAGATTTTTACTGAGAGCCTCCACAATGGTGGGTGTGTGGTTATTGTTTTTATGTGAAGGCAGTGCTGGTGTGTGTTCTGGAGGGCTGTGTGTTCCATGTGGTGTGGTGTAAGTGTTGACTTTCTCCTCTTGACCAGCTATTCTGGTTTTGGCTGGAGAGTGCTGGCTTCCAGTTTGGCTATATAAGTGCACCTCTCGCAAGTCTGACTGTTGGGAGGTAAGATAAGAGGGTTGTTGGTGGACATGAGGCAGTTCCTACATTGCCTCAGGATGCCCAAGTTCACCAGGTTAATAAGAGAAAGCACAGGGAACTGACCTTTAGACATGCCTGGGGGGGGGGCATTAATAGTAAGTACTGGAGCTGTTTCCTTGTAAAACATTTAGTGCGGGTAGCACTTTTGTGTGCTACAATAATTGCTACAAGAAGTCTGGTAAAGTGCTTGACTAATAAGCTAGCAAAAGTGCAGAAGTGGAGAGAACTAGCAGATCTAAATGAAAAATTGAAGAGAAGACTTTGGCACCGATCAGAAAGTTAGGAAACAAGCACAAATGTGAGCTTTTAAACCAGAAAGTTGAAAGAGATGGAAAAACTGCCCAAAATGGCCAATAAACTACAATTTCTGGACTAAAAGCCACTCCTCTTGTGGTAGATAGGCTACCTAGTGCTTACCACTCCTATTTGAAAGCTAGAAGGCTTTCCTGATACACAGAAAGGCTTGGGGGCTCAGACACTTACAAACAGTCCTGGATATAGCAAATCTGTATCTGTTGCATCATTGCCAGTGACAGGAAAGGTAGGAAACAAGTTCAAACGTGATCTTTTAAGCCAGAAAGTTGAAATAGATGGAAAAACTGCCCAAACAGCCAATAAACTACAATTTCCGGGAGAGAAACCACTCTTCTTGTGGTAGAAAGGCTACCTAGTGCTTACCACTCCCACTGATGAGCTAGAAGGCTTCCCTCCAATGCTGAAGGCTTGGGGCCTCAAAAGCTTACAAACAGTCCTGGATACAGCAAATCTGTATCTGGACTAGATTAGTTCCAGGAAAGGCAGGAAAGAATCTTAGATTGTTTTTTTATTCTGAACTGAATTCAATTATTGTTTTATTCAACTCTGAATAGTTAAAAAGTGCCAAAAAATATACTTATCAGCTGAGAAGCACACTCAGTCATAACACAAGGAGATGCTAGCAAGTTTCTTTTTTTTTAGTAAAGTGGAGAGGGAGAAAGCAGGAACAGAAGATAATTCAAGATTAAGAACCTAAGTGGGTTAGCCTTCTCAAATGTTCTCTATGTATTAGGTGGAATGAGCTAATGACACTAGACTAGGAGGAGTGTTCCAGATCAAATTTATAGTAGGGGAGGGGAACTGCAAAGCCACCAAGTATAAGAACAAGACACCAATAGGGAGGGGGTGGCAAACTATTACAGCTACTAGCTACACTATTAGGCAGAAAACACTGCAGAAATGTTTATTACAGCAGAAAACACAGCAGTGAGCCACTAAATGAAAGTTTTAAACAGATAAAAGAGCAAGGAGACTCTAGAGAATGATTTTAACTGCAAACAAATCAGATCTATGATACACTCCTTGGCAGGAAATCAGAACAAATAAACAGCAGGCCTCTATCTAGACTATGCTATCTGACTAGAACACAGATATCTCACAAAAATGCACGGAAAAGCACAAATAGAGCACTCACAAACAGAAAATGCAACTCGCAGTATGAAAAAGCAGTTTACAGTTAAGTAATTCAGTAAAAATGCAAATATAGCAATGGAACAGTATTTAGCTATGATAAATACAGTTAAAACAGTATAAAACAGTACACAAATGCAGTGAAACAGTAAAAAAGCTTTATAACAGTACAAAATGTAGTAGATTATCTGTATAGTACAATTGTAAACATTAAAGAAGTGCAATTCAATGAAATAAATGTAAGAAATAACTTATTCTGCTCTTGGAGTCTTAAGGAATTTCTGCTTTGTCCCAGTGATTAATCACCACTCAACAGCCTGGTAAATATAAGCACAGCCCCCTGCAGACACAGAGTATAAATATCAGAAAGGATGGAAGAATCTAGATGCTCAAATTAATACCCAGCCCCTGCTAGCCCCTGCTCTTTCAACCAATCACTCATACTAGAAAAGGTCAGGAAACCCTGTAACCCTTAATTACAGAGAAGACAATACACTATCAGCAGAAGATGGCTGCCAGAAACA
Source organism: Protopterus annectens (assembly GCF_019279795.1). Taxonomy (NCBI): domain Eukaryota; kingdom Metazoa; phylum Chordata; order Ceratodontiformes; family Protopteridae; genus Protopterus; species Protopterus annectens. The sequence continues at coordinate 503,016,818 of NC_056741.1, read as the reverse complement.
CAGGAAACTCAACAAACAAAGCAACCAGGCCTGGATAACAGCAAGCCTCTATCCAGACTATGCTACCTGACTAGAACACAGAAATCTCACAAAAAATGCACAGAAAAGCACAGACAGAGAACTCACAAACAGAAAATACAACTCTCAGTATGAAAAAACAGTTTAAAGTTAAGTAATTCAGTAAAAATGCAATTGCAGTAATGAAACACTAGCAATAAAAAATGCAGTTAAAACAGTATAAAACAGTACACAAATGCAGTGGAACAGTAAAAAAAAGCATTATAATAGTGCAAATGTAGTAGACTAGCTGTATAGCACAATTATAGGTGTTAAAGAAATGCAATTCAATTAAATAAATGTAGTTGTACATGGAGTAGCTTAACCATGTCATATTGTTCATCCAATCTTGAGGTGCGCTTACTTTTTATGCAGATAGATACACCACCCCCTCTTGTCTCTTCTCATATGGTAGCTGTTTTAAATGTGTGGAAGGCACCTTAGACTGCCAGGACAAATTCCATGGTTTAAATCAAAAGATGTCAAAACTCCCAGGGTGTGCAGGACGTCCAGGGAATGGAATTTCTTGTTGAGACTCTTACAAATGACCAGTAACACCTTTAACTTATATTGAACATACTTTATTATGTCAGAAGGTTTATTAATTTGCAATTGACTAAAAAATGATACCATGAGGTGGATGACATTTTGGTCAGTATCCAAAAGCTTAGTGGGGCAGTTGCAAACCATCCCTGGTAAAGCTGGGTTGTCTGTCAGTCATGTACTCTCAAGTCAACAAATATTGAACCCCCTGTAGAATGACACCAGTAATTAAGCTAATTGTTAAAATCAGTCATCCTTGGGGAAGGCAAAATGCTACTCAGTGCTAATCTAATTTCTGACTGGGATGCTTAATCTGAAAGCACCATCATTTGTCTCTTCATATAGTCCAGGGATGTACATCTCAGGTTATTAATGCCCACATAGACTGTGGCAGAGTCAAACTGTTACTTGTGGATCAATGTCCTGAGTGTGTGTGTGTGTGTGTGTGTGTGTGTGTGTGTGTGTGTGTGTGTGTGTGTGTGTGTGTGTGTGTGTGAGTGTGTGTGTGTGTGTGAGAGAGAGAGAGAGATCTGGTGCAGCATTGCCACTGATAAGCAACTGAAAGTAACTGTCTCCTTACTCAGACTGGTAAGTGGAGCATCACTGTGTCTCACAACAGAGTCTCCAATGACCAATATACTGATTTGTGTGGTAGTTTGCTATAAGGGCTTGCAGGCTGAGAACTTGTGAGATGTGGTTGTATGTGTCCTGGGGAGGGTTGTCTTTGTAGAATGTTTGGGAAATTGCTGAGGACAGCTTCAGGGAGGTCTTTGAGGTTTGAGTAGATTGCATTAAAAACTTCAGCATATGTGAGTCTATGTGTCTCATCCATACTAGATTTAGGTAACCTGTTTGGAGATATCAGTGCCTATATGTGAGAGCTTTGTCTCCAAAGCCATATTGTAATTACAACCATCACATACTGTGTCAGTCTACTTAAGAAAAAGGTGGTTGCTAGTAAACATCAGGCAAATGCCACATTGTCTCAGGAAGTGCATTTCCACCAGGCTGACTACAGAGAAGGTAGGAACAGCTAGATGTAAATTTCTGCAGATCCTCCTTTTTGTGATCTATGAGGAGCAGTTCAAGACAGGTTTGTAACTAACTAAATTTGGAGTTAATGGGCTAAGGCAGAGGTGTACGATTAATCTAACTGGACATAGTAGTTGTTCTACACTCATCTAGATACTTGAGACAATAACAGAGGAAGTTTTATATGGAAAATTTCAACTGTAGGTGCCCATGTCTCTACAGAGCACTGCAAACCACCACTGCACAGCTCAGCACAGGTTATAGGAGAAGAGCTAGAGAGGAATCCAACTAGTAAACAGTAAAACTGCAATATATGTCTATATATTAGGCATAGATCCTGCAGTAATTCACAATTTTATTATTACTGTGAGTGATACTATAAGACTAAGGTCCTTAGACTAGGTAAAATACAGTAGGAATGTAATAAATGAGGCTCAGATCCTGTATCAATTCACAGTTCCTTCACTATTATAAGAGATGCTATAAGCTTAAGCCCCCCCCCCCCCCGCCAATCATATAAAATGCAAGCAAAAAATGCAGTAAAAATGCAATAAATGAACCTCAAATTCTGCAGGAAAGACTAAGGTCTCAGACCAAGTGAAAAATGCAAATGGTCAACCTTTGTTTAAAACAAGGAAAATGCAGAATAGAACAATATGCAATTCAGATTAACACTTTGAATATTGCAGAGTGCACTAATTGAACAAAAAGACATGAAACAGATGCTCAAGCTTTACAAATCCAATTGAAGTACTTTATCACTTTGAACTATCAGTGTTCATTAGAATTAGCAGTGGAAGGGGCTTCCAAAGTCTAATTTGCAGTAGGTTCAGGTGGGTCAATATTCGAAGCATGAACAATCAGAATGTCGACAACCTTTTGATCGACACGTATGTGTCGAATGACCATTTCAGCGAACGGCCATATCATCGATTTCTTTCCCTCAGAAAGAAATTGATAGGCCAAATATGAAGAACACAATATAACACACACTATTAAGTGGGGGGGCTTCACCCTCCACGCCCCCAATGTGGGGGACTGTATCCCCCACACATCCCTATCTAACTATACTAATTCCAAGATTGCACTACAGTGAGGAAAAGGGCAGATTTAACACAATGGCCAATCAATGATGTGGCCGTTCGCTGAAATGGTTGTTTGACACATACGTGTCGATTAAGAGGTTGTCAACATTCCAACTGTTTGTGCTTCTAATATAGATCCATTCAGGCAGTTTAAAAGCCACCAAGTTTAATTCCATAACAGAGCTAGGCAGATGGTGGGAAAAATCCAAAAATCAATGCAGTTAAACAGTATTTGTAAACTCAGAACGATTGTTGCTGGATATGAATCTAGGTGTCATTATTTACACATGTAACTGTTGTCTAGACTTGCTGTCTTATTGCTTGTCACATGACATATTTGTGCATTACTTTCAGCTTCTCAGTGTGAACTGTAGTCCATCTGCCCCGATTATGTACTATCAATGTACTACTTCTAGCAGTTCAGCACTATAAGCTACTGGAAGTGCATGTCATTTTTAAGTTCGTAGGTGCATAGGTATATACTAGGCTAATGACTACCAGAGCTTTTATAAACCTGAGCCAATTGCATCCCCATGCACCTTGCATGTCTATCAGGAGGAGTGTGTTATTTTGGAGATGGCTAAGGGCTTTTTTGTGGAGGGTATGTTAGGCAATATTTTACTTACTGTTAACCTCTGCCCATCTGAGACATGGGGACCAGACCAGATGTGAATTTATAATTTCCCATCCAGTGGTCATGGTTATGTTTAATAGGGTTAGAGATAAACTTTGCTTCACCTGGATGGGGATGCCTTATATTCCAGGCTTAGATCACCTACCAGTAAGGAAACTAAACATAGAGATAGGGTCTTAAGGTGATATGTTTAGGACAGTGTGTTAATGCCCTGGATTCTCCTTGTAAGGAACCTCTGTTGGAAATGTATGGTCAAGTACCTGCCAAAGAGGACATTGTACTTAATGATGGGTCTGATAAGGGCTGAGTAAAGTGGCACTATAGCTTCCATGGACTTGGACAACATACCATTATGTATAAGTTGGGCAACATAGAATGACTTTATTACTATCTAGGCTGCATGTTGGTCAAAGGCCATATTACAGTTTACAAATGTTCCCAGGTTCCTAACTATCAGGTCAACTCTTAGGGGTGTTTTAGCAATGGAGTAACTGGCTTGTGTGGTTGGTTCCCAAAGGGCACTATAATGCACTTCTTGCCATTGAGTTTTGAACTGGCTTTGGCACCAGTCATTTGTTTGTGTTAGGCCCTGTTGTATTATGGTAGTGTCATGGGGGAATCTATGATAGCTCCCAATTTACTGTCATCTGTGAACTTTGTGAGCCGGAGGCCCTTGACCTTAACTTTGACTTCGGAAATATAGAAGCCAAACTGGAAAAGGTCCAGGACAGATCTCTAAGAAACTCCTCTGGTGACCAGTCTCTTGGTGGAGGTGATCTCACCAATCCTGACTTCTTGGGTCCTATCTGTGAGCCAACTGATAATCCACTGAGTTATGTAGGGATTTATACCTACTTCAGTGAGTTTGTCAACAATGCTTGAGTGGGTGATTGGATTAGCCACATCCAGGTTGGCAGTATGCACTGTCTTCTCCTTATCCATTTCCCTGGTGAGCCTCTTGAAGTAGTCTACCAGGTTAAGTAGGCAAGACCTTCCCTTAACAAAGCCAAACTGGGATGTGTCCAGTACTTGTATTTGCTAAAGGCCTTGTTGAGATCATTTCAATGATAATTCATTCCATGGCTTCGCATATTATATTTGTCTGACTGATTAGTCTGTTGTTTCCAGGATCAGTTGATGGACACTCTCTTGTAAAGAGGGATGACTGTTGCAGTCTTCCATTCACTTGGCACTTAACCTGCTTTGAGGCTATATTTGAAAAGTTAAAAATCCAAAACGGCTTCAGGTATACTAAGGTGCCCAAGTAAGGTAATAAATTTAAAAAATAAAAGCACTTGAGTTACACACTGGAAACTATACACTGTGACTTTATTACACAAAATAAGAACAGAGACGTGAGCGCTTTCACAACTTAACGTTGCTTCATCAGACAATGTTAACACAGATAATACTTGGTTAAATACTTAAACAATTAGTACAATATCAAAGCCTTAAAGCAATATCATCGAGTGAATTCTAATACATGTATCGATTTATTGGAGTGTTTCTAAAACTGATTTGAAGCAGTTAAGGACAAATATTTAGTACAAGCCCACAAGAACTAATGCTTGTCTCCACAAATCAAGTATGCACCCGAGACACATATGTAGGAATGTCCTTAAAGGACAAGTGTATAGAACTTTACGCTTGCACAACCGTGATGCAGATGCTGTAGTTGCTTTAGATAAATTGAAAACAGAGTTCTTGACAAGAGGATATTCTAGTCTGGAAATTATGAATGTGATATCAGATGCATGGAAACATAGGTCAACGAGATGTAAACCTTATATGAGCCCTTATGATACTGATGTAAGAACATCTGATGGAGTAGATAATGATAGGAATACGTTTAGAGTAGTCTTTCGATTTGCGAGTGATATAAATCAATATACAGATATCATAAAGAAAAATTGGCATCTATTACAAGAAACACCAGGTCTTGCTTCTACGATCGGTGTAGCTCCAGATTTTAGTTTTAGGAATAATGTATCATTAAAGCAATACCTTTGTAATAAAGAACACCAGCCTCCAAGAAAAAATTTCTCTAGTAGACAAGGTACTTTTCCGTGCAGGAACTGTACAGCTTGCCAATATATTTACACAAAGAATAAATACAGTCATCCTACTAGACAGTTTAAATTGTTTGTGAATAAATATTATGATTGTAAGAGTACTGATGTTATTTATTTTTGGCTTTGCCAAGTATGTCACGCATATTATATAGGTAAGACCAACAGGATGTTTAAAGACAGAATATTAGAGCACACAAAGGATATACGGAATCAGAAGCAGTCAAATGCTCTAGCTAATCATGTCTTAAACACAGACTGTACTCACTCTTTTAAATTCCTAGTTTTACAACAAATACAGAGGACAAATAGGGGAGGAGATATAGAAAATTATACTGAAGAATAAGAACAAAAATGGATTATTAAACTAAATGCAGACAGATATCCTGGCCTAAATGGTTGCTCTTCATTAGTTCCTTGTCTTAAGGCAAGGCATCTTAAGCATTAACAATGTATATAGTTTTAATGTTTTATGATGTTTTATGTGGTAACTTTTTATGATATATATATATATATATATATATATATATATATATATTTACATTTTTTATTATAAATGAAAACATAAACAATACATATGTATATGGTTTATGTAGTTGGAAAAGAGCTGGAGAATGTCTGTAAGGGCTGGTTCATTTATCTATTGAAGTGAGGTACTGTCTTTCATTAGAGTTTACTCAATGATATTGCTTTAAGGCTTTGATATTGTACTAATTGTTTAAGTATTTAACCAAGTATTATCTGTGTTAACATTGTCTGATGAAGCAACGTTAAGTTGTGAAAGCGCTCACCTCTCTGTTCTTATTTTTTGTAATAAAGTCACAGTGTATAGTTTCCAGTGTGTAACTCAGGTGCTTTTATTTTTTAAATTTATATTTGAAAAGTGCCTCAAGTGATCATGAATGGTCATATTTTTAGCTAATTAGGATGCAGCCCAGAATATTGTGTACAGCCTACCTCCTGTAGCATCTGCCTCCAAAAAAAAACTGTACAACCATCCAAAATATCTCCACTTCCATCTGCCTCTTCATTGCCTTTTCCCAAAGTATAAGCAACACTGTCTCATACTAACCAAAGCCAACAAGCTGCTGGTTCAGCAACAAGCCAATCAGTTCCTTGGCTCCCAACTTTTCTGGCTCCTGAAATAAAATTCATGACCTTCTCTTTGTTCTCGCTTACTTAGGAAGTCTCTGTCATATAATCTGAGACCTCATATCCACTCTGTGTCCCTCTTGCAAGGACCTAAATTCAGACTGCAGTGCCCTAAACCTTTCCCTTTCCACTCTTGAACCCAAGTTCTTTTGGGATCTACACTCAAATCTTAATGACCTCTCTAACTAGTCCTCCTTTCAGGCACAACTTAAAGAACATTTCACAGCACAAGCTGCTTAAAAATGCTTTGCTTCAGGTCAAAAAACTGGTCTTTCTAATCTCTAACGCATACTGCATATGTTTTTCACAAAAGCATCTTTTCTCTAACTCTTAACATCTTTCTACTCTAACTGATATTAATATTGTACATAGTGGTTTCTGTTAACCACCTTCTTAAATCATTTTTTTCTATTTTATATTAACGTAACCTTTGTTTTTAGTGTGCTTTTTTATTGTATAAATTATTTTAATTTTTTCCACTTGATGTGTTTTCAGATTCTGGGCTGAGACTCAAATTGGCCCAATGGGATCAGTGCTCTACACCAGTTAACAAATTCTATAAACAAATAAATACATTTTTGAGGCCCATTGAGACAGTGTTTTTGTCTTCGGTAAGTGCCGCCAGGACCTGCTCTTTGCTGATAATTGAGGGAAGGGATTTTGCACATGGTGGCAGGGGAGAGTGGGTGGTGATGTTTGAAATTAATTTGTCAGCCAGCAGTTTTGCTGTCTTGCATTCCCACTGCATATGAATATTATCTATTTCTACAGTTGCATGATGTTTGCCTAAAGTAGTGATGTTGGGATAGCTCAATAGGTAAAGTGCTTGTCTTTTCAATTTGGGTGTAGCACAGATCCTGTTTTTCTATTCCTACAGCAGGTGCATTACTCAAATTACCCATTTGGGTCTGGGATACGGTAATTATTGTCCTGTGTTTGAAGCATCTATGTGGCCATATCCACCTGACTTTTATATAGCTGCATATCACAGGCAAAGTAACTCATATCTGCCCAGTGAACTAGCTATGTTCTCCATGTAACTATCTGTCAGGCTGAAATAGGCCTTTCAATGCACACAGATTGCCAATAAAATGTATCTTCATCAAGGTGTCATTTTTTAGAGATGTATGACATGACTGGGTGGCATACTGTTGTTTCGTGATGTAAAATAAATGCAATTTATTTATATCATATTTTAGAATGCTTCAAAACAACATTACTCTACAAAATTATGCATTTTAAATGTTAGCTATGAAAGGCAAAATTGCATACTGCAGTGATGTGTCTGAGATGGTAGCAACTGTTACATATAAAAACGCAGATATAAAATGAAACAAACCACTTTGATATTAATAACATCTTCATCCACCCCAAAATGACAAAGCACCCATTCTTCCTTACCTTTCTGCAATATAGTTACTCCATATTGCTTTCATTCTCTGCCCTTTTTTCTGCACAGCCTTACATTCCCACCACATAAGAAAATGATCTACTTCTTTCTCTATACATTTAGCACTGGCCCTCCTCTCTTAATATTTTTGAGGTCTGATACGATCAGTATGGGAACCTTCTATGCTGATCTCTCATTGACCCTTATTCTTTTATACTCTACCCCAAGTTCAGTGTTTCAGCCCCATACTCATCTCCTAATTCTCCTTGTATCTATTTTTCTGTGCTTACTCCCTCTCGTTACTCCCTCTTCCTTCCATAAATACCTACATTTTCACCATTTCCTCACTTTTTTGGTGCCCACAACATATAAGTGTAAAATGATTACAAATCTCCAATACTAGTAAAATGTGAATTAACTGCTGCAGTGCATGTCCTAAATGCAATGCAAGGATTTTTCAGAGAACTACATTTCCGCACATATCCACACAAAGCCTGTCTAAAGCCTCACTGGCATACACAGGCAGACAGACAGATGCACACACTGCCTGGCGTACACACAAGTGCACACACACACACACACACACACACACACACACACACACACACACACGCACATATGCAACTACTAACAGACATACACGCACACATGCACACAAAGATGTACACATATACACACACACACACAAACACACAAACCCATAAAGTGTGCATGTCAACAGTTAATACTTTCTTGCCTTCAAATACAGTTTGAGTCACTGGTCTTTTCCTTCCTGAAAAGCTCTTCTTTGCTACTAAGAGTTAGCTTTAGCAACATACTCCTGCAAAAATCTCCTGTTCTCCATAGCATTACAATGCTGCTATCCTCTGTATATTTCTGTAATAAAAGTAATCTATGTAACAAAAAAAACAATGCAAGAAAGGATCCTTTTTCATACACTGGACCTGATTAGGGAATTGCATTGTCACACCTCTGCAGCTCCAGATCAGCTATATCTACACAGACGTTCAGGGTGCAGACATGTGATTGAGCATGCTGTATGCAGAAATGTATTTCACTGAACAATCAAAAAGGAAACATCAAGTGGTACCATAGTTGTGAACTGAATCAGAGATGGTGATGATATATTTATGGTATTTATTTATTTATTTTTTTCCTTCTGATTTAACAGAAGTGTTTTCTCCTCATGTACTAGCAATCTGACCCTGCACTGACATACATATGTTTCTATAAGACTTTGACTGTATACAATTACAGAAAATTGAGTAGGGAAATGAATTTTGTTGGAAATGTGTATAAAAAAAGCTTTTCTTAAAAATATTCAAATGACAGCTGTGAGAATAAATGTAATAGGAATGTGTAGCCCATACTAACATACAGATATGCCTAGTTTTAGGTATGTGTATCTGTTAAATTTTAAATTAGCATGATAATACAACAGTTTTTTTATTATCATTTCCATATGCTTTACACCACAATGGTTGTTATATTGCATTTTAAATAAAAGTATATACAATGAAGACTGGCAGATATGCTCATTTTACTCTGAAGTTTTGATGCTATTAATTCATAGATTAATAGATATTCCAAGACCACTGAGACCACTGGGAAGTGCTGGGTAATAAGTATATGCCTTCACCTTCTTTTTTATCTGATTGTTGAAAAATTAGGTCCCTAGTTGTAGTATTGGTGAACATATTGGATTTGTGGAGATACAGCAGGTCAAGGAAAACTTGATCTCTAATGATGTGATAAGTGAGACAGAGATTGCTCATCAAAAGTCTGTAAAACACTGAATAAAGGAATAAAGCTTTCAATCTCTCTTGATAGCTCGAGGACTTTAGGCCTTTTTGGTTAAGAAATGTTATGGTCTTTAGAACTGTTTTATATGTTTACCAAATGCATCCTGAAGGGGGAATTGTAATTGAATATGATCAATGCTAATTAAAAGGGAATGATTACCTTTTAAAACCTTGATAATATATCTTTGACAATTAGTTGTTTTAGATAAAAGGATTTTGTGACAAGTGTTGTTACGTGAAGTTCAGTAGACAGGGAGTTATCAAACCAATGTCTTAGTTCCCTAACTAAATTCTCATTTTACAGTGGTGTTTCGTCAATACAGTATGATTAGTGGAGGGATTCTTTGCCAAATGTGAAGATACTGTACTTTTTAGTATTTAATTTGAGTCAATTTTAGTATACCAGAGTTTACTAGGAAGGGTTCATTATAGAGGGTTTGGGTGCAAAGGGTCAGATTAACAACATCCCCCAGCTTGGAGTCATTTACAAACTTGCTAACAGTGGTCTTGTCTATCTGCTTGGAAATCTAAGAAGCAAATGCCAAAATGGAGAAGTCTTAGCACAGAGCCCTGAGAGATACCACTGGCCACTTTCATACTTTCTGATAAGTCACCTGCAACTCAGAAAGTTTAGGATCTGTCTTTCATCCAGTTTGCTATCCATCATAACAAATATGGATCAATTTTAAACATTTATATTCTGTCTGACATCAGTGGTGTCAAAGACCTTGATGAAGTCAAGGTACACATTATGTGCTGCATGACCAAATTCTATACTCTCAGTAAATGGTGACTGATACACCCTTGATAATGAGAAACCCTTTTAATGGTTCTTGTGTACAGACCGCAAGTACTATAACATATTTGAAAAGGGTGATTTAGTTAAAACTATCTAAATAACAAGGAACAAATGTATATTTCAGTGAGTTCAGTATTTTCAGGTTTATGGATATACTGATTTATGGTTGATCAGTTTCATTTACTGTGATTTCCTTGTATTTTTCGAGTATATTTCCTTGTAATTCAGCAGTAGGTTGAACCCTCAGCTCACTTGGCTGAAAAGTTTTTGTGAGATTAAAAAAAAAACAGAATGTGCAGTTGAGTGAGTGCTCATTTTAATGAATCACATATGGTGAAATGAAGGTTGTACATAGTGTAGTTGAGCAGAAATGTGCAGGAACATAAAACTGTCAAGGAAAAAGTGTGATGGTTGTGAAGAAGTGCAAAATCTTGTATAGCAGCCAATGTGCGTGTGCAAATTCTTATGGGTTAGGGTTAGAGTAAGTGTTAGTTAAGTGGATAGATTCAGTGGGTGCATGTTTCATGTGGTAAGTGTTCTGAATTCCACTGTCATTTGTAATGGTACTGTAAGAGAAAGAGATTATAGTTATGGAGTGTGTAAGTTTTGAGTTTAGGAGCAGGGGTAATAAAGGGGAAAGTGTTAGCACACATGTGTAAGGTGGTGCAGGGGTCCATGATCACAACCCTACATATCATGTTACTAAAATCCCTTCCCTAACAGTATCACTGTAAAAACAATGGTGCATGTGTAAGGTGGTATAGGGGGTCCATAATCATAGCCTGTGTTCCTATTAGAACTCCGAATGCTTGAAATGTCGAATGCCATATGGTCGACATCACATCATCAACATTTCAGGAGTTCAAAGGTTAAACGTAACAGTGCCGTTTGGTGCAGAATGGGAGAATTTCCCTTTTCTGCACTGAAGTGCGATTTTGGAGTTGGTATATTTAAGTAGGGGGGTGTGGGGGGTGCAGGGGTGCTTGCCACCCTGCCTGCACCGTTAAGGTAAGTTTTTTTTTATTATATATTCAAACTTTTAAACCGATCATATGTTGTCGATCATATGTGATTCGAAGTTTAGAAAGTTCAAATATATAATATAGACCCTCATAGCCCTACATATCATGTTGCTGTAATAGAAAGGGATTGTAGTAATGGAATTTGTAAGTTTTGGTGTTAGGAAAGGGGAAAGGGTTCGCACACATGTGTAAGGTGGTGCAGGGGGCCCATAATCACAACCCTACATATTATGTTACTAAAAGCCCATCCCTAACAGTCCCACTGTTAAAACAATGCTACTACATGTGTAAGGTGGTGCAGGGGGTCCATAATCATAATCCTAGATATGTTACTAAAATCCCTTCCCTAACAGTAACACTGTAAAAACAATGCTTTATCTGGATTTTTACTTGGAGTTTACTGCTATCAGGCTTTTTAGTTATAGAGAAGTATTTGATATTTTGTAATTTACTTCTAATGGTATTCAGTGCTTTGTGCATTCTTTCTTTTGTGCTCAACCATTTCAGAACCTCTTTTTTGAATATTCAACCCCTCATGGTATTATTTTATATCATTTTATATATGTGTTATATATGTGTTTGTGTTTGTGTGTGTGTGTGTGTGTGTGTGTGTGTGTGTGTGTGTGTGTGTGTGTATGTGTGTGAGTGTGTGTGTGTATATATATATATATATATATATATATATATATATATATATATATATATAGGTTTACTATCAGAATCTTGACGTGGATTCGGTTTAATTCACTTTGAACGAAGTCTGGAGGTCGAACACTGTGATGTCAAACTCTAATATTGTCGAAGTACAAATTTCTCCCCTATCTTGACCCATGTTAATGCTTGTCCCAAGATCGCATTTGATTTGTAGTTTGACATTACCAGAGTTCGACACTATCAGTTTTTGCAGACGTGGGTCGATGATAAGAACATTCGACCGAGTGTAAACTTATATATATATGTATATATATATATATATATATATATATATATATATATATATATACACACACACACACACACACACACACACACACACACACACACACACACACACACACACACAAAATAAAAACAGATTATTAGTGTAGAAAGTTCAATAAAAGGATTTGGAGTATTATAAACAGTAAATATGAGGAGAAACACACTTGTGGTAAATGTGTTCTGGCATAAAGTGTCATTTCCATGAAGGTTGTCCCATATTTTTAAGTAAATGGAAATTTAGTGTATTTTTCTTCAAGTTGCTGATGCTACTCTAGACTTGGCTGATTTAACTTTAAGGGAATCATTACAGTATTCATCTCTGCTACCCTTACTCTACATATTTGAATTACCCGATATGCATGCACGTGTGTGTGTGTGTATGTGTGTGTGTGTGTGTGTGTGTGTGTGTGTGTGTGTCTGTGAAACGCAAAATACATGTTCATACAATTCTACCACATTTGATTTCTTAACTAGAGTAATGCTTGTCTAATATGAGGCAAGATGCTGAAATAGTTAAAACTAATAAAGCGTTTTACTTATTTGGCTATTTATTATAGCTGATTTTACTTAAGTAAGACTTTTTACAATACAAAAAAATGTATCTTTTCTGAAAGAATTTGAAGTCCTCAGATTAACCCTAGCATAAATATATACACAATGTTATAAAACGTTTTAGAAATGATACTTATATTTGAATAAGTAATTCTGCCAGCAGTCTGTTAACAGCTGTTCAGAGTATCATCATTCTTTTTATTACACAACACAATTCCCTCAGAAGTATTTTTGAATGAAACAACATAAGCATTTGAAAGCTAAAAGCTGATCTTAGGACCAGATGCCACCTGTACCTTTTAAAATGTCATTTCATATGTGAAATAACAGTAAACATCAGAGAACTGTACTTACCAGCATTCCTGAGTTTTTTGTTTTGTAACACAGACAGAACCACTAGTATGTTCCCAAAGATGTCCATGGTGGTTGTGAAGATCATCACAGTGGCCAGTACTATTGTTACACCTTCAGAGATCTCAGAAAATGGGAAATTAGTTTGATTCTGAGCAAGTAAACTGCTGCCAGCACTGCTAGTATTAATAACTATTGTATTCATGGAAATAGTTAATGAAATATCATTAAAATACAATACATGAAGCAGTCTTTTTTATAATTAGTCTGAGAAGTGATATGGATCACACTGCCTGTAAAGTGCTTACCAAATTGTATTTCATTATGAACCAGTTAAATTAATAGTTATAAAAGCCAGTGTCTGATACATCAAATAAGCAAACAGACAGCATACAAGTATTTTTGAAATTTCAGTATATGTTACTGTGGTAGAATTATTATTTTTATCCTAGCACTGTTTCAGAAAGGATTTGTTTCTTCAATGTTTCCTCATATAGCTGGCAAATGAACACCCTATTTGATACCTTTTAGAACCCACCTAGTCAAATGATGTGCTGTGACTTTGCTGAATCTTTTAAATTATCACAGATGCTCCTCCTTTTAATATGCAATTATTTTGGTATACATATGTTCAAATGACAAGAAGAAAAACATGAATGTTTTCCAACTACCTCAATTATATCATGGATCAGTGCTTCTGGTATTCAGCAATTAGAACACCATTCATTTTTACTTTAATTTCAAAACATTTTTCCATTTTGTACAACATATACATGTGTATGTGTATGTATGTATGTATGTATGTATATGTGTATGGTGTGTGTATGTATATATGTTTATATATATATGTGTATATATATATATATAAAAAAAAAATATATATATATATATATATATATATATATATATATATATATATATATATATATATATATATATGTATGTATATATATATGGATTCACTTTATAACCTCGAAAGGCTGAAATATTGAATTTCAGTATCTCGAGACTATAAAACCGAACCCACAAAACACCGACAAACAAAAACCGCGAAACCACATAACCGAAAACACCGCACACACTACACTAAACATATAACAAAACACCCACATCACAACATAAACAAAAAAACCAACACACATGCACAACTCACACACACATAAGCAGGGGCAAGCCCCTGCACCCCACCCTACTTATATATACTAACTCCGAGATCGCACAAACACAACACAAAAGCTCACTCACGCACGCACATTCTCCAATCCCTCATACACACTCTAACTCCCACTCAAAACCCTTACAAAACACTCACTTACCTGACATAACACCTACATCCAAACACGGCACCGCACACCAACAAAACACAAACCCGGACATTACATAGCGCAACTTCATAACCGCAAATTCGACATATTTTCGACATATGTCAAATTCGCGATTATGAACGTTCGCTATTTTGAACATTCGACTTTATAGCTTCGAGATACTGAAATTCGACATTTCAGTATTTCGATGTTATAAAGTGAACCTATATATATATATATATATATATATATATATATATATATATATATATATATATATATATGGGTTCCATTGTGTATGATCAAACTACTTTAGCATTGAACTGAAAACACCAACAAATAAATTTGAACATACACAATACTGAAAATGAAAAATATTCAATGAAATAATATCAAGAAATGAAAACTATTTCTTCTCACAATAACACTAAAACTCCCCATATCATTAGCCTCAAATTCATCTTAATAGTGGAAGTGCTATGGGGAGGTTTTTATGAGAGTAAGGTATAGGGTTGGTGTTGAGGGAACAGGCAGTGTAAGGATTAGAGTGAGCACCCATTTCTAAGGTTGGCAGCGGGGCAGGATAGCTAAAGATAAATAGTTGAATAGCTATGGATATAGACATAGATAAAGATATAGATATAAATGCTAAGAGGAAGGACTCACTGAAATGAATACCTTAAAAATTTTCAGTTATATTTTCTGACTGTATCAAGTGCCTATCCCTATAGGAAATATAGTGAACTTTATCACTGTAAATCTAACGTAGTCCGAAACATTAGAAGATGAAACTAAATTTCATTTCTTACTACATATGTGAGACACATTGCAGTTGAAGATCGGCCCAGTTATAATATAGGAAAGGTCACTGCATTCTGTTTTCTCCATGGCATGCAAGAATTGAGGCCTCTCTTGAATGCTGATGACACAGTTTCAATTAAAGCCCACACACTGCAGGAACCAGCCTGGGAGGGAGGGAAATGAGACCGAGGCCAGTAATGGCTCACCCATATCGGAGAGAAGGTGCAGGTTTTGTCCCACTACAGGACCACCCACAGGAGATGTACAAGAAGTCAATTCTGTATTCACCAGAATATGTCAATGAGAGCTCAGTTAAGCATATTGAGCATGTGGCAGTTACATTAGCAATGGAATGCAGAGTAGCTGACATTGTACCAGGTTTGCTCATCATCAGTGAAGAATGACAGAAGCATTAAAATCCTTCTGTCCTACTGCAAGATGATACCTGAGGTCTTTGCCCCTCATTTCCTTGCATTCCCTGATGCCGTGGCCAGCAATTAAATTTATGGTTAGCTATGAAATATTTAGGCTTACAATAAATGACAGACATACCTCACAATAATTTTGTATGTTTAGTGTCTGTGGACAGAAAGGTAGAATAAATATTTGTTGTTTACTAAATCCTGAGCAGCAGGGTAGTTACACAGCTCTAGACATTCAGTAAAAAGGGGATAACTGTTGCATGTATTGGGGCATTCTGCAGAAGCATAGGTATTCTAAAGTTCTGCAAGCAACAATCTATAGGACTGTAGAGAATGAACAGAGCACAGACTACATTACTGGATAAGCAAAACATGGATACTTGAAAATATATCCCCTTAGCTTTTTTAACATATTAGGACAAGTTGTAGGGGGAAGATGATGGTTGCAAGGTATGTGTGCACTATGTAAATGAACTTTAGTTAGGACAATTGTCAGTTAAGGGAGTTTGTACAAGATAAGGTAACAGAGGATTTAGGCAAAAGTATCCATCCACCATGTTTATTTCTGAGAGTAAACAATGTCTTGTACAAAGTACCAGACTGGTTTAGAAGAACAAGACTGGTATTGCAAGTAAGGGTAGTAAGGAAGGTGCCTGCTTAACTGATAACCAAAAAGAAAGCACCAGTTCAACAACGAAGGAGCACAGATAAAAGGTTTAATTGGGCGTATTAAATCACCACAGCAATCCACAGAACACCAAGACAGTACGCAGTGTAAAACACATAAACACATCAACGTTTCGTCAATCCTTCTTCAGACAAATAACAAGTCACACCTAAACCAGTAATCTGGTGCTTAAATACAATTAAATAAATGCTCACAACCAATAGCAGTTGAAGGTTGATTTGCCACAACATTAATTGATAAGTAAATGAAAAAGTACTATTTTCAAAGTGCAAAGTGCAAAGCTTAAAATTAATAAATATAGATTAAAATAAGTTTAGAAGTAGGAAGTGAATCTGTTTTGCATTTAGTTTAGATTAGTACATATTATAAAATACTCAGTTGAAAACACATTTTTAAAAAATGAATGGTAAAATCAACACATAAAGACAATACTCACTCTACTGGTGAAAAATAATATTACAACTAAATAAACTAATCTCGTAAATGAAAAGTAAAAGTAGCATTGAGATAACATTAAAATCAGTATTGCTATGTTAAATTATACATTATTACAATTTAGCTGCTCTTAATTTCAAAACAGGTGTTAATGAAACCATATCATTAATTCCAGGATATTTGTTGGATTCTAAAGTTATTTGCCAGTATAATTCTCTGTATTCTAATAATGTTTCCCACATTCCACCTCTTGGATCTGTAGGGACCACCTCCACTACAAAAAATTCAAAACTAGAATCTTTGCAAGTTAAGGTGTGTTTATACAGAGAATTATTGGCACATGATGTTCTTATATCATATATGTGTTCATAAATCCTTTGTTTAATTCGCCTTTCACTTTTCCCAACGTAAAATGTGTTGCAATTTTTACACAAGACGACATAAATTATTAGATTACTGGTTTAGGTGTGACTTGTTATTTGTCTGAAGAAGGATTGACGAAACGTTGATGTGTTTATGTGTTTTACACTGCGTACTGTCTTGGTGTTCTGTGGATTGCTGTGGTGATTTAATACGCCCAATTAAACCTTTTATCTGTGCTCCTTCGTTGTTGAACTGGTGCTTTCTTTTTGGTTATCAAGTAAGGGTAGTAACCATTGTTTTATAGCTATCTGCATGATGCATTTATAAAAAGTGACCAAGAAGACAATGGTAATATTTTAACTATTTAATAAGTCTGAACATGATCTAGAGTTGCAATTTCACCAAACGAAGGTAGTTAGTTATTGGTAGTTAAGGTAGGTGGAGAAATTCTTGAAAAATGCAGGCTTACTATGATCAGATGCAAGATATAACCTTTTAAAGGCTATAGGTATGTGGAATAGTAAAAGCAGGCCACAGAAAATTAATAAAGTAAAATACAAACATAGTATGAGTTTGGCTGATTAGTTAAATAAATGGATTTATGATTTTTTCTTTTTACTTAAAATATTCTCTCAGGCAATTTGTATATAGTATAAATAGTTTACTTATTTTCCTTTTATTAAAATTTATATTGTCATATGTAATTTACAAAATGTTTTTATTCATAGTTACTTTCTGTTATGTCAATTTAAATAAAATAAAAATGAATGGAAACAAAGAAAATGGATCTAGTGAAGGTAAGGTATGTGCATTATTCAATGCATGATCTGGGACAGAAAATACATTACAAAATGGATCTAGTGAAGGTAAGGTATGTGCATTATTCAATGCATGATCTGGGACAGAAAATACATTACAAAATGGATCTAGTGAAGGTAAGGTATGTGCATTATTCAATGCATGATCTGGGACAGAAAATACATTACAAAATGGATCCAGTGAAGGTAAGGTTTGTGCATTATTCAATGCATGATCTGGGACAGAAAATACATTACAAAATGGATCTAGTGAAGGAAAGGTATGTGCATTATTCAATGCATGATCTGGGACAGAAAATACATTACAAAGGAGACTAAAGGTGGTTGAAACTTTAGTTTTAGCAGACATAATAAATATCTAAGTATCTATATATCTATATCTATATTTATCCCTGGAATTCCTTAACAGTTCTGTAGGTGCCACACTAAGTTTACTCGATTTAAATGTGTTAGCATGATGATAGCAGTGCTTTTCGAATATTTATGCTGCTCTTTGTGCCTACACATTTGCAAGTACCATTTCCTGACCAGCAATACTGTTTGTGGCCAAGGGTAGCTACATGAGAGCATGAGCACAGAATGTAAATAAAACATCTTGCCTATAGGCAAACCTAAGGTATGAGCACACACTGCAGCACTGCAATATTAAGGGCAACTGCAATGAAATAATTCTGAAGCAGTGGAAGTGAACTGGTGGATTTGTACACAAGGGTTTCTACTGCATAATTAATTAATATGGAGGAGGAAATGGGTAAAGTGTACTCATATACTGCAGACAAATGTATAGACGTGTCAACGAAACAGTTCTAACATAAATCGTACAGTACTGATATAATGATAATTAATGTCAATGACAATACCTGAGTTATGCACAGAAATAAAAACAGACATGCTAACAAAGGATGTGACAGGATACAAAGCTACAGTGTAATAAAGGGGAGTTAAAATGTGATATGCATGTTAATACAATGCTGAAATGAGATAACAGCAAGGACAGAAGATACACTATCAGATAAATGCACAGACTGCAGTTAATGCATATGAGCTCTGTATACAGGGAATTTATGTATGCATGCCGACACCACTGTTGCATTCTCTAAATCAGTATGCATACACAAGAACAAATGGACCTTATAGCTATAATATCACGCACATCAGAAATTTATATGTGTTTGTGAATAAAAATCAGTGACACACAAGTGAAAGGGGTTTATCACTTATAAACGAGTAATAGACAAGCAAGTGCTGTATAGTCAAATAAAAGCAGAACAGTAATATAATAACACTCAACATATATAAGCGACAAATGACAATACAGATCGAATGACATTTCATGATATCAAGTTTCCATTGGTAATTTGCAAACATCTCAAACATCATTATACTGGGCATGCTCATGTGGAATTACAAGGAACAGTAGCATAACAGCAATTCAACAGCACCAACACGCAAGAAAGTATCATAACAGAGGACTACTCACAGTTTCTGATGGTCTGACAGCATATCACAAAGTAAGAAAAATGTATGAAAGCCTTATCTGCCACTAAGCTTTATAGTGTGACAAAAACAATTGCAGTAATAAAGAAATATCCAGATGAAAACATGTAATACAGGACATAATTAATTTTGACATAGGAAATGCCTATGAGCAACGAATGGCATAATAAACATTTACATCATGTCATTTCTGAACACATAACAGGACAGATTATCAGACTGATGCATACCAGTCATGGATGACACAGAAATATACATTTTAGTTATGTCAAGAAGAACAACCTTGAAGGGCTTACATTAGTTTCCTATCATAACGGGTAAGGATTCCCTACCTTTTAGGATGGCAGCCTAAAAAAGGTGGTCCTTTGACTATGCCAAAACTATTGTCTGTTTGTAATCCACTGCTGTCTGACACAATTGTCTGACAGACAGATGTTACCAGATTCAAACCCCATGCCTATGAAACTAGACTCTTTGTAGACCTGTGTATTGACAGCATATGCCACAAGAGATAGCAATATAGGCTGTCACAAATAATTGAAATCAATGTGTGCAGTAAGAAAGGAATTATGGATGAAATATGAACAATCTAATTTATTCAAAATGCTGAAAAGGACCTGTACTTTACAGTCCACACAACCATGAGCAGTACAATAATAAATCCTCTTTGAAAAGGAGGCTGTTTTCATTGTGTAGTACACACACACACTGTTCCTGAATTGAACCACAGTCTATTTGTGAAGGTATGCCATACAAGTCAGTACTCAATGTACATGCCACAGAAGGACTCACAGCACAACATGCTCTGAATAACCATTTCACTGCCATGGAATCAAAACCTGTGATGATGTATCATTGTTCAGCATAAAAATGCATAAGGATGACTAGATGCAATAGTGTTTGTGAATCATCAGTACATTAATAAAATGTTGCCCTTTCAGGAATGGAGCAGCAAGCTATGTGACTCTTACCAAATAAGGATATCTGGATGAACTACATGTGCTACAGTGGAAGTCTTAAAACAAGTGTGACATTTTCCTATGATAACTTATTCTATCATATATGTGTGCCATAAACAGTCTCCTTAAGATAAAAGGGATGGTGGAGGCCTCAACATTTTAACTGTAGTGGATGCCATTCATGTATTACAGTATAAGGCTAAACAATGCTAATAGTCACTGAACGTGGAAGATGAACACCTGAATGTCTGACAACATAAAATACATGATATTGTAAAGAATGAATGTATCACGTAAAAGCGTCACTACAATTGTGAGATATGTCGTCATGTGAAGGCCTTTCATCATGAGGATAACACTTGCTACATACAGTATGTTATGTAATAAAAATGTAATCACATGTCATCATTACTCTAAATAAAAGCATTGCTCTATGAGAAATGATCATACCTTTTTATAAGAGGAATCAACATCTATACATGTACACAGTTAGTGACATACTGTCAAAGTAAGACTGACTCAACATACTCTAAGCAGTAATGGCTGGATTTGAACTAACTACCTCAGATTACAAGCTATAGAATACTGCCTGAATCACATACGCCATGTTGGAGAACAAATAGGACAGAGCACAGTTAAATGGTGATATCACCACTGTTTATTTGCTAAATGTTTATGCTTAAAGTGGTTGAAACACACAATAACACTGTACAGCTACACATTAGAGATATATTTGAAGAGTAGTCTAGAATGAGGGTGAAAGACACACACACCTGGCCTCAAACATCCTACATATGTATTTACCCAATGCACAAAGCATGGTATCAAAGTCATTTACCACAGAATAATTCACACTACAACCATGAGATACTACAGTTATGATAGCATTATGTATATAGTAGAATGTATTGTTAAATATCCCCTCAGTGTTGTCTCCTCTTACACTCAATCACTATCTTCCTTCACAGAGCAGAGACTGCGGTCACTACATCTGATCTCAATATTGCAGGTGATCTGCCACAAGGTCCTACACCTACAAATTTACTGAGAATTTTGTCATTGTTTAATTGCCAGTGGTCACTACATCTGACCGCAATATTGCAGGAGCTCTACCACAAGACCCAAGACGTAAAAGTTAACTGAGAATTTTGTAATTGTTTAATAGCCTGCGGTGACTACATCTGACCTCAGTATTGCAGGACCTCTGCCACAAGGCTATATACTGCAAGTTTACTGAAAATTTTGACATTGTTTAAAAGCCTGTGGTCACTACATCTGACCTCGATATTAATGGAGCTCTGCAACAATGAGTTTAGTGAGAAAATTGTTATTGTTTAATAGCCTGCGGTCACTACACCTCACCATAATATTGCAGGAGCTGTGCCACAAGGACCTACAGCTACAAGTTTATGAGAATTTTGTCAGTGTTTAATAACCTGTGGTCACTACATCTGACCTCAGTATTGCAGGAGCTCTGCACAAGGCCCTACTCCTACAATATTACTGAGAATGTTGTCATTGTTTAAAAATCTGTAGTCACTACATCTGATGGTGATACTGCAGGAGCTCTGCAATAAGGCCCTACACCTACAAGTTAACTGAGAATTTTGACATTGTTTAATAGCCTGCGGTCACTAGATTTGACTTCAATATTGCAGAAGCTCTATCACAAGGTCATACACCTACAAGTTTACTGGGAATTTTGTCATCATCTAATAGCCTGTGGTCACTACATCTGATCACAATATTGCAGGAGCTCTGTCACAAGGCCCTGCACCCACACGTTTACTGAAAATTTTGTCATTTTTAAATAGCCCACAGTCACTACATTTGACCTCGATATTGCAGGAGCTCTGCCATATGGCCTTGCATCCACAACATTACTGAGACTGTGGTCATTGTTTAATAGCCTGTGGTCACTAAATCTGACCTCAATATTGTAAGAACTCTGCTACAAGGTCCTATACCTACAAGTTTACTGAGAATTTTTTCATAGTTTATTAGCCTGCGGTTGTTACATCTGACCTCAATATTGCAGGAACTCTGCCACAAGCCCATACACCTGAAAGTTTACTGAGAATTTTAACATTGTTTTGTAGCCTGCAGTCACTACATCTGACATTGAAATAGCAGGAGCTCTGCCTAAAGGCCCTACAACTACAAGTTTACAGGGAAGTTTGTCATTGTTTAATGGCCTGCAATCACTACATCTGACCTTGATATTGAAGAAGCTCTGTCAGAAGGGCCTACAATTACAAGTTTACTGAGAATTTTGCCATTGTTTAATAACTTAGTCACTGCATCTGACATGGATATTGCAGGAGGTGTTCCCCAAGGCCCTTCACCTACAAGTTTACTGAGAATTTTGACATTGCTTAGTAGCCTGCGGTCACTACGTCTGACCTCGATATTGTAGGAGCTGTGTCACAAAGCCCTGCATGTATAAGTTTGCTAAGAATGTTGTCATTGTTTAATAACCTACGGTCACTACATCTGATGTGGATATTGCGGGAGCTCTTCCAAAAGGCCCTACACTTAAAAGTTTACTGAGAATTTTGACATTGTTTAGTATCCTGTAGTCACTACATCTGACCTCGATATCGTAGGAGCTATGCCAAATGGCCCTTCACCTACAAGTTTTCTGAGAATTTTGACATTGTTTTCTAGCTGCAATCACTATATCTGACCTCAGTATTGCAGGAGCTCTGCCACAAGGCTCTGCACCTACAAGTTTACTAGTAAGCAGCAGGAAGCTAATGTTTCCTGAAGAATCTTAAAGGAAAACCACAGTCCAAAAAGTATGTTTTCCAGCAAATCCTGAACTTTCCTCCATTATTAATGTCTCTGTATTAATATAAAAAGTTACTATTAGTTTCTAATTTGCTATACTGCAAAGGGGTCAGGAAAGACCTGTCATGCTACTTGATTTTGCTTTTGCCTCTTGATGCTATTTTATAGGGACAGAGAGACAGCCCTATGATGAGTGTATCATTTAATGTGGTTTGTTCTCTCTCTCTCTCTCTCTCTTTATGTCTCTCTCTCTCTCTCTCTCTCCAACTTCTTATAGCTTCTTTCTTTATTTTATTTTTTTTTTACTCTCAACATCAGCCTCTCTTTTATTACTTTACCTCCTTTGATTTTATTAGCGGTAACCTCTGATACAGCATTTTAAGGAATATTTGAATACCAGGTTGGAAAAAAAAATCACTGAATTAGTTGATTGTTCCAAACTGATAACTGTATGTCAGTGTTCAAGTATGAGAAAACTAACTCCCGTGTTTAACAGGTATTACTAAGGCTGAGATGGCTTCAGTTGCACTTACAAATATCTAATACTTGTCATATACTTGTATTTAAAATTAATGTCTTTGATGTCACTCTCTGTCTCCAACTCACTGACATGTCTCAAACACAGTACATAATGCAAACATTTGTAACAAATGCCGCAAAATGGTACATGCTCTTTTACAGATAAAATTGAGAAAAACTACAAAATCAAATGCTGATAGAAAATCAGGGCAGTAAGATGAAAACATTTTCATACTATGTAACACTCTTTTGGGTTTGATTAAAAGGAAACACAACTATTTGTGATATGGAAATAAAACTTAATATCTTGGAACAGATTCAAAAAGTTTGCCTTGTGATGGTAAGCAGATTTAAACACTGCAGCCACAAGCAGGACATGCTCATGTTTAGCTGGAGTACATTGCTCAATTACACAAGAAGTTGCCAATACTATAGTAAATGTGTAATTGTAGGAGGCTTTCTTTATAGCTGCTTTGCTTGACAGTGGGCGATGTCACCCTGGGAGGCACCAGGTAATGTTACCATACATTATATTTTATGACCTCCACAGCATCGACACAGTGGATCGGTACAGCTGATGCATCAATGTCAAAATGGGTTCATAAAAGGGAGAGATAGAGTAGATAATTTGATGGAACATAGCATCATTCCTGAACAAGTATTGTCACTCTTAAATAAAAGCTGGGGTAGTTTTCTTTGATATTAAAAAAATTATAAGGTTTAATTGGTATTTTTGTTTAACATGCTTCAACAAAGGAATTGTGATATCTCATCGCTTAATAAGGTGAAAAACCTTTACACAGCTCCAGACTTTCAGGTTAAGTTAAATGAAGGTCCCTCAGAAGCAGGATTGATAAACAGATGGACTGGACAGGAATGCCCCCTCTCTACAAGAATGCTATTAATAGTTACTGAAGAATTAGCATTCCAGGTTAAGACTGTATTAGGTCCACCTTCCTGGCCACTATAGTAATGGGTGCTAACCCTAACACAGCTCCTTCCTCCAGCCCTAAACCTATATGTTACCATCATTAAAACCTTCCTCTAACACTGCCACTACACAAGACAGACTCAGACACACAAACATACACAAACACACACAAACAACACCACATCTATCGCCTAAACTAACCCTTACCCTAAGCTACATAAACTCACATTCAAGCAAGCAACACACACCCTTTACTCATCCTCTATCCAAACTCTAACACACACACACACACACACACACACACACACACACACACACTCACACACACACACACACACACACACACACACACACACACACACACACACACACACACACACACACACACACACACACACACACACACACACACACACACACACACACACACACACACACACAAATCTCACTTACCTGTTTCGACATTCCATACCATCGACATATTTACCATTTGGTTATTTATATATATATGGATTCACTTTACAATCTCAAAATACTGTACTTTCAACACTTTCGGCTCAAAATACTGAAATTCCAGATTTCAGTATTTCGAGATTGTAAAGTGAGCCTATATATATATATATATATATATATATATATATTATAGGTCTTGATCCAGATGCAGCACCTTAACTTCTGGATAAAAGTATTAACATCTTTACATGAAGATTTAATCCTGAGTATAAACTATTTATGTGTGCACCCCAAACAAAGATACATGTCTATCTGCTGAAAAACAAAGCATCAAATTTCATATATTGTTGAACATGCTGTTTATCGAGCTGTTCTAATGTCACATTATGTTAGGCATAAAGAAATTTGCCCTTTCTCTACTGTAGTGTGATCTCTTAGTTGGCATAAATAATTACTGGGGTGTAGGGAGTGCGGCCTCCCACATGAAGAGGTTTTGATGAATGACATTTACGATGTAAGCCATTTGATGCTTTTATCATTCGATGAATAACCATAGACCACCCCCAGACAGATGCCAACCTGGTTACCAGCATGAAGACAATACTTTTCCTTAAGAGTGAACCTGCAAGATATCCGAAAAACTATAGTCCAATAACTTGCCTTCTGACTATGTATAAACTATACACTGGAACTGATGCAGACAATGTTAAGAAAACTCAATTATTACAATAGAACAAAATGGTAACAAAAGAAAATCATATTGAACAAAGTATCATTTGTCATTAAATAAAGTCAAAATGGAGAATTGTAAGATGGGGAAAAATGTAAATATGTTATAGATAGACCACAAAAAATATTTGGCAACATCCCACATTCATGGATAAAATAGTGTTTGCAAATGTATAAGATACACCCTACATTGATCAATTACATTACAGTGACCAGGAAACAGTGGCAAACCACTTTGCAGCTAAGCCATGATAAAGGACAAACTATAATCCCAGGGATAAAAATTCATAAGGGGATATTCCAGGGTGAATCTTTGTCACCGCTACTCTTTTGTCTTCCCCTTAATCCATTAAGATGTCTACTTAACAGACTAAGTCATGACTACAACTTGGATGCCAGAAAACAACTAAGTGTAAAGAGTTATCATCTTCTTTTTGTGCATGATTTAAAACTTATAATTCATCAGATTTAGAACTGAAAGAATGATTGCAAGTGGTTGAAACTTTCTCAGATGATAAAAGAATGTGATTTGGAATTGGGAAATGTGCAAAATCGACCTTTAAAGCAGGAAAGCTACATCACCAGGAAAATATCAGTCTGGCACAGGAATGTGATATAAAAGAACTTGTGCAAAAGGGAGTGCATAAATATTTGGGAACTGATGAAGAATGGACAGTAAAACACGAACAACTGTGAATAAAACTTAGTAAGGAATATTTTAGAAGATTAAAATTAATACTGAAAACAGACCTGCCATCTAGGAATAAAGCCCAAGCCTTAAACCAATTTGTTCTTGCTGTTCTAACTTACACTTTTGGGGTGGTTGAGTGCCTTCAAAAAGTATTTGATCAGTTGGACAGGAAAACAAGAAAAATGCTTCATGCTTATTAAATGATTTATAAAAAATCAGTATATACCAAGATTATATATTCCCTGTTCTTAAGGAGGTACGGGTTTCCTCGAAATTGATTGCATGCATAGATCTTCAGTTGTAGGACTGCATACATATCTGCTGACCACATCAGATCTAAACATAGTGAAAGTTTTGAAACATGAAGAGAACAAATCTAAGAGTACTTCCTTGCTTAGTTTAGCAGAAGCATATCGGTGTCAAGCAGGAATGAAAACCAAACCAGAAATAGATAAAAATCAGGCAACAACTGAGTATGCCAAAAACAAAAGAAAGAATATAAGGAGAAGGATCAAATGAGAAGGTAAGGAAAGTGGAAAAGGCATTAATATAGTTGCAAATACAGAAAAATCCTGGAACAACGTCATGCTGATCAGAGTCTGATGCAAGAATGGTTTAGAAGAGGCGAATTTAAACTGAAAGATGAAAGGTTAATATTAGCAGCCCAGGATAGTGGACTACATACATGTTGGTTTACAAAGTCCATTGAACGTAGGAAAAATAGGCAAATGCAGGATTTGTAAAATAGATTTGGACATAGTGGCACATCTTGTTGCTGGGTGTGATACACTAACGGCAGAGGGCTTGTATACTGAAAGGCATAATAATATGGCAAGACAGTTGCACTGGGAACTGTGCAAACATTACAATATTGAAATAGCTGAGAAGCATTGGAAGCATGAGCCACAAATCATTACAGATAATGATGAAGTCTGGGTCTGTATTAGATCAGCAAAAAACCTTTTCAGCAAACGGCTCTTTGATGAACGTTCATTGTTGAAAACTCGCTCCGTCAAATGGCCGTTTTAGAGAATTTTTTCTAGGGGAAAAAACACTTGGCCATCATTGGGAATTTGCTGTTTCTCCCACTGTAGTGCAACCTTGAAGTTGATATATTTAGTCGGGGGTGGGACACACACACACACACACACACACACACACACACACACACACATTGGGGGGAGTGAATCCCCCCACTTTAGAGAGTTTTAAATTTAGTGAAGATTTATGCTGGCCAAGAGTATTTTCCCCTAGGGAAAAAATAGCTGAAATAGCTGTTCAATGGAGTAAGGTTTCGACATTGAGTATTCAACAAAGAGACATTAGCTGGAAAGGTTTTTCGCTGATATAATATAGACCCTGAAGTTTATATCACATGACATTGCCCATTACCGACAGTTCAAAAAATAGGTGCAAGAAATGAAGACAAAAGGATCATTGATCACTGAAATGTCTACACCTAGTGATTATAGAATCTTACATAAAGGGAGACACAAAGTCATAAAATACCAGGATTTGCAGGCAGAAATGAGGGCATTGTAGAAGAAGGTTACTTAGACAGTTCCAACAAGAACTGGAATAAAGCAATGGGTCTCATAAAAAAGAATTTAGTCTTTTTTACATATGCTACCAATACATGCAACTATGTAGGAATTGCAGAATTAGTGAGTTCTGGGCACATTGCGGTTGCTGAGAAAAGCACTTTTGGCCAGCATCAATGACTGAAACAATACTAATTTCACAAACTTTAATCATGCATTGACTTAAGAATGGATTCCATTTCCATCATGGTATTAGAAATCCCAAAAACTTGGAGAAATTAAAATGAGTCTGAATGAAGTGATGATAAAATCATCAAAAAAAGAGAGCAGTAATGCTGAAACTGAATTTATCCTCAAGTCTTGATGAGTACCTTCATGTGATAGACCCTGTTTTCACAAAATCTGTCAGAGATGACACTGATATAAGGGACTGCATTTTAAATAGCAAAGACGTAGGTTAAGAAATGAAACAAAGACAGCTGGGTGCACAAGTCACAAGAAAGAAGTGCCCAGTCCTGTTGTATGCATTGGTACCAGGAATGGTAAAATGGCAGTGTAGAATCCTCAACACCGAAACATTCCTACAATGGGGTTAGGCCAAGCTTAGGAAGAAGATGCCCCCTCCCCAATTGTAGAAGGAAGCAGTAGTTCACAAAAACCACAAAAAACTGACAGACCAAGAAAGAGCCATAAAGATGATAAAGTGGACTATTGAGGATAAGAAAGAAATTATGTATTGTTACTATTATGAAAGAAGCCCAGAATTTCTGGATAGAAGATATTCAAACATATTAAAAGAGAAACTAGAGGAAAATATACTTGCACAAGAGAAACTCTGAAAAGCTTCAAATGCACATTTTTGTCCATTAATAAAACAGATCCATGAAACACATTATATAGACAAAGAAAGTTTGGGCCACTTGAAAAAGAAGTGACAGAGGAAGTGTGAAAGTGAACGAAAAAGAGATCTGAATATGGTGCAATATTTATGCAAAGGAGAAAGCCAAACTAATCATTACAAAAAGCAGCTACAAATATATTTGAAGAGAAATACAGGCAAAGTTACCCAGATATGGAAAATTCCACAATACAAAAAATAAGATCAAAAGATGGCTGGATGGATGGATGGATGAAAGGGGGAATGTAAACTGTAGTTTAGTAAAGTCAAAGTTAAGCAATTACAAGCTGAAGTTATGCAAAGTGAAGAACTTAGTTTAGAAAGTCTAACAGGTTATGTCACAGCATGATGGAATAATGAGTCTCCAAAGTAAGGACAAACAGGTGGCGTGGGAGACATCTGAAGAAGAAATATGGACATGGGAAAGAAAAAAAGATTTAATATGGTGCAATATTTATGCAAAGGAAAAAAAACAAGTTTAATCAGTACAAAAAATAAGTTAGCACAAAGATATTTAAAGAGAAATACAGGCAGATTCACCCAGATATGGAAAATTTCACAGTACAAAAATAAGAAAACAAAGGAGGAAAGTAGAAAAGAGGATTAGTAATGGAGAAGTTAAAGAAATAGAAACTTAAGTTATGGATTTCCTTTGAAGTAAAGGATTCAGTGTAGAAAATCCAACTCAGATAACGTCACTGCATTATGGAATAATGAGTCTCCAAATTAAGGAGAAACAGGTGGAATGGAACAGGAAGCATTTGATAACTAGCCAAATGAAGATGCTCTGAAACCATCGGTAGAAAACTAGTACAAAAGTTCAGTTGGAATTGCATAGCTAAGTGAGGGAGCAAAAAACAGTGGAAACTCTGACAAAGTCAATGTTGTAGAGTGATAGACCAGTGAGTTATTGTATGAAAGAGCAAGGATGACTCAGGATAAAAACAAACCTTCTTTCCCTAAAAATAAATAAATAACTCCCCTAACTTTCATGTCTTCTGGTTACCCTTGTGTTTCACTATAGCTGCTATTCTTGCTTTTCCTACTTTCCCATCTACCCCATTTCTTTTCCAGTCTCATCTGTCTGATGACTGCTAAGCTGCCATCCTGTATCAAACCAACATGACATGTACCTATGTGGTGTTGCATAATAAAAACTTGTATTGTACAGGTAAGTATGGAAAATACAAGACAAAATGGCTAATATAATGACAATACATGAACAGTAGGATTGCTAATAACGCTTTTTATTGTCCTTTTTCTCTCGTGTTAAATTTACATGTACTTAGCAGAGCATCTACATTTAAAAGTAAGGTCTGTAGAAAGCAAAGTAGGTGATAAAAAGTAAATTTGTGCTTTGTATGTTATTTGCTTACTCACATTATTTTCTAGTGCCATGCTATTTATTAATCTTGCTAACCTTCAGATAAGTTATGTAATATATAATAACATCCAGTACAAGCAATGATTGTTTTTTTTACATACATATATATATAAATATATATATATATATATATATATATATATATATATATATATATATATACTACTTTCAAAATTTATAAATGCTGAAGAGAAACTCCAGGTCCTTGCTGGTACAATAATTTGCTTTGCTTTTTGCTTTTCTTATTCTTGTTTCTGTGTCCTCATCTTCAGATCACGTTGTCATCTGAAACAGTTCAGCTGATCTATTCATACAGCAAAGTAAATACCCAAGCTATTCCTTCTCATAATACACATTTTGAAACATAAACCAGAGAGCTTCCAGTTTGCTTCTCATCTGTTGTGTGTTTTCATTTTTTTACAGGGTCTGCATTTCTATTGAGTGCCTGTCTGGTCTCTCTCTCTCTCTCTCTCTCTCTCTCTCTCTCTCTGAGTACTCAAGTTTTATCCACTTCCCAAAGACATTGAATAGGTTACTTGGCAATCATCCAATTTACAGATAGTTGTGCACTCAGTATGTATGCCATGTGCCAGCGAGTAAGAGTAAGCATTCTGTGGTAGACCAATGCCTTGCTCAGAGTAAGCTTCCAAGCTCTGAGTCCATTGACTAACAGAAGAGCAGTGGTACGGTGGAGTCTAGTGGCTGTTGCTTCAGGCACAAGCTGTTAGGGTGTAAAGTCAGTAGGTGCTGAAGGTGAAGAAGTACATTACCAGCACTATTTTGTAAACCCTCAAGGACATCAGAGCTTCATAAATCAATGCCAATACTGCATTTACAGTCATGGCTAAAGAATAGTCTACCCTCAATGTGTGGTGACAATTATAGCAAGCTGCTTGCTGTATTTGTAGGGAGCAGGTTACTACAATTTCAAGGCTGGGGAGCTTTTTTCTTTGAGAATTGTTTTCTTCTTTTATAGGTTCACAGGTAAGTATTGGGCAAGCTGCCCTTGCAGGCCATTTTATCCCTAGCCAATTTCACTTTTTGTGCTTGAATTTGGTTAGTGAATGGCTTTACCCATTCCATGGCTGATAATTGTATATTAACCCTAATGGAATAACTGGGATCATACCATGGATAATTTGAAGAGACCCATGCTTGGGATAAAGCATTTAGGAGTGGCATCTGTCCATTAGTAGGATAGGGGGCAGTCCTGGGGTAAATTTTCTGTTTCCTATCCAAAGGTCCAAGTTCCACTTGAATATGGACAGGGATAAACTTTGTTTTATGTGGATGGGGAGTCTGTTCCAGAGCAGTAATATCCTCTGAGAGATATACTTGTCACTCCAAACTATCCTGACGATATTACAGAAGTAGTTTAAATGCCTGTTGCTATTTAACTTGTTGATGTGCAGTAAATCCATCAGTATTGGGTCAAGGGATGCTTTGTATGCCAGACACAGGCCACCTCTCAGCAGTCTGCAGGATACTGAGTATAGTGGCAGGGCTTTGAGTTGGTCCATGTAGGATATGTTGTTTAGGTATTGTATACTTCTAGTAATTTGTCTCTGTGGGTGTTCCATTGTTGCATGTGCCTGGACAGATACATGTCAAAGTGGGTGTTATATTCGATGATTGGCCCAATGAGGACTGAGGGAAGGGGACACTGTCATCCCTAGATTTAGATACAATTCCTTTGTTCATAAGCTCTGAAATATAGATGGACTTTCTTACAACAATAGACACTTATTGGTCAAATGTTAGGTCACTATCTACATAAGTTCCTGAGCCCTGTACAACTACGTCAGCTCTTATGAGCATATTGTTAATGTGCGATAGCTCTCTTTGATACATGACTTCCTAAAGGATACAATAATACATTTTTGGCATTCAGACTCAGTCCATAATTTTGGCACTTGTTATTTATTTGGGGCAAACCGTACTGCAGGATTGCTAAGTCATTTGATGATTTATTACCCACTCTTAGCTTGAAAACGTCTTCAAACTTAGTCAGCCAGAGCCATTTGGTATTGGCTTTTACTTAAGTAGAGGTCAAACAGGAGAGGTTCCAACACATAACATCCATGCTGCCACTGGTGATTGGTCTCTTTGTGAAGGTAACTTCCCATATTTTGAGTTCCTGTATCCTACCTGTGAACCAGCTGGCAATCCAGTGAATGTCATAAGGGTTTTTTCCAGGTTCAGTTAGCTTTTCTACTATTCCCGAATCGAGAATTTTGTCAAAAGCTTTCACCAGGTTGAGGTATATGGTATGTATCATCTTGCCTTCATCCA
Organism: Protopterus annectens; assembly: GCF_019279795.1. Classification (NCBI taxonomy): domain Eukaryota; kingdom Metazoa; phylum Chordata; order Ceratodontiformes; family Protopteridae; genus Protopterus; species Protopterus annectens. The sequence continues at coordinate 502,983,834 of NC_056741.1, read as the reverse complement.
TTGACTTGATTATCATTTCAAAAAAAAATTGCCAGGTTGAGTAATCATGAACTGCAATTGACAAATCCAAACTGACATGGACCCAGTGCTTGGAGGTTCCCTCTGTCCTGATTGGTTAGTTCCATAAGTCTTTCCATGGCTTTACATATGAGGCTGGTCAGACTTATGAATCTGTAATTGCTTGGGACTGTGGAAGGTCCTCCCTTTTTACTCCTCTGCTTTGAGTTGAGGGGGGTCCCAGTTCAGAGGAATTGCACATGTTGTCAGATGACCTACATACAGAATAGGCTCTGGCATAGCTGTGATATTCTAAAGGCTAAAGTGAGTTATTGGAAAATTAATTGTTTAAAGTATTATGTAGGAGGTGATAAAACCTCCTAAAAATACATTAATGTGTCAAGCTTACAAGAATGGTAAAAAACAACCAAGGAAGGACAGGATATCTAATGTACAAAGGTATGTTACACTGTCACAGCAACAAACTGTTAGTAATATAGAGATGTACCTCTTCTGAAAGAAGATAAGAATGATTATCTCCTAAAAATAATATACATATTTTCCAATTTTTCAATTAACTATATCAGCAAGATATATTTGCAACCAGAGGCCCCACAGACAGAGAACTGTCAACCGTCAATGACATAAGGTGCTTCATAAATCTAATACTCCAGACTGGTGCTGATTTTCAATTAAGAAAGAGACATAGAGAAAGAGAGAGAGATCCATCAGTAGAGAAAGAGGTTCTTCTACATAAGTCAACCAAATTCTGACTGTCAATGTATAGATATTCATGAAAAGTGAATGTGGAAAACTGAAGGAGTTTGTTTCAAGACAGAGGGTACAAACTTTTCTGACTACTGCAAACTGAAGGGACAAGGAAATGGATTTCTAGACATTTTCCAACCCAAAATCTTCTGGTATACCTGATACAAGTTTAAACTCTAACTCTGATACATTTAATTCATACACTAGTAAGTCCGGTGTACCTGTTCATTGGTTACATTTATTTCTGAAGGACATTCATATTTTGCTTAAATAAAAACAGTTCTAAATTATTAGCCATGTAATAAATGTATTTTTTGCATGAACAACATGGTACATGGAAGCTCTTTTTGTTTATTTATTTTTGCTAGTTTTGTGCCCTCGAGCCTGCTTATCACTGGTCCACTTCCTCAATAATCAGCAACACCAAGGCAGGGATTGACATGGAGAGGTCATTCTTTAGACAGCCTTCTGGTTTGTTTGGTTGTTTGCCATTATGCCCTGCCAACCCACTGCACATGTCCAGATCTCAAGGAAAGGGGGTATGCAATATGCTGAGCACAAAGGATATTCCTTATTTCTGCAAGGCACCTTACCTGCAAGCAACTCTGCCTGCCTTGCATGAGCATCAGAGTTGTTTTTCCCTGTCTTCACAAGAGAAAATATACTCCTCTCTGTTCTTCCTGACTGTCCATACCCAGCTGTGCCTCCAGCAGAGGTAAGCAGGCCCTGCCTTTTATATACTCTCACTCATCTGGTTCTTACATACCATCATTACTAAAGGAACCATGGTCACCTTGGTCATAGTCAGTGCTCCATCCTTCCAAACCACAGAGTCAGACTATAATTTTAGATTATTCATGAAATCACAACAAAGTGTCAGGCATAAATGCAAGAAAATGTACTGAGTCATGCTTATTTATCTCTCATCTTGTTTATTAATATGTTTTGGTACTGTCCAACAGGGTCAGGGGCATAATCTTTTGCAGCAAGATTTACTGCCATATTGTTTTCTATTCTAAAAATCGAAGACTGATAAATTTTGCATGACCCAGGTAATGAGGGTCTTTCCTATCTGTGCATAAGTGAGTCTTCTATCTCAAGTAAAGTTAAAAAAATGTTTGAAAGATCTGTGACTCAATTGATTTCAGGATGTCTTTGTGAGCAGATATATTCTTATTTCTCTTCATATCTTTTATTCATGATTTTACCTTACATTTTTCATCATCCATTAACATGTCAGCCACAGCATAGTCTAGAAACAGTAGTTATTTGTGGTACTACAGTTTATGCCATCCAACAATATAAGGGTATAGACCTCATCCTCCACAGTTGCCACTCTATCCTTTTTACATGACAGCAAGCATAAGCCAACCATCTGATAATTATTTTTCCTGTTTGTATACTATTCTAAAATTGTTATATTTTGACCTTTCATGTTTATCTCTTTCGCCTCCTTTACTGCTCTTCAATCTGCTTGCCATCTTCTTTTAGCAGCACACCCTTCCAGAACCTAATTAAACCTTTGCTGCCCAGTTCATCCTTTCTTTAATTCTCAATTTTTCTAATGCACCATGGTTTCTTTCTTGAGCTCAACAATGTTTTACCCATGCTGCTATCATCAACATTTCTATTCACTCCTCCAATGGGCACTGCCTACCTGCAGTCTACATATGCCATAAACATGAGCAACAAAAGCATCAATCACATTCTCCTTCTTTTACCATAGACTATTTTCCAGCTCTCAGTTTCCTTATCCTACTTACTCCAGAAATGAAGCTTATCTGCAAATCTATCTGCCCCACCTACATTAATTGTCATAAGGCCACAATCTTTCATTTTTTAGCCTTATTTTGTTCTATATTTGCTTTGTTAAAAATCCATACCCTTACTAGTACATGCCTTTTTTCTACCTAATTCCTAAACTTCTTCTCAGAAATATCTTCTTTTCATATCTTACTTTCCTTAATCAATCTATTCCATAAGAGAACCATTGTTTGTTGTCCTTTTGTTCTGCAGAAGCATGCAAAATCCTTCCTATTTTGCATTTCTTTCAAAGAATGCAGTCACATCTATCCCTTCACCTTAATTGCTTCCCACTATTTTCTTTACTGCACTTTACTACTGATGTTATAGCCAGTTTAATTTTATTAGGCACCATAAGAAAGCCAATCATCCCTTTGATATCAAACTCATGCAACATCTATTCAAATCCATCAGAATTCTAAAAAACTCAGTTACTTGAACATGTTTTGCAACATTTCATATGTTCATCAATCCACCCTGAACCTAGATCCAGTCCTAAACTATGTTGTAGTAATTCCCACACCTCAGCCCTTGACAATTTTCTTCCTGAAAATGTACACAGCAGCTCTTTTATAACTATTTCCATTTTAATAAACACACACCACTGATCACAAAGTTCTTCTGTCTCTCACTTAGGACACCTAATATTTTTATTCTTATAATGTGCGAGTCATTGTGTTAAGTTGATGACTACAGAATATCATAGAATATCACTTAAAGACTAAAACGAGGATTCAATAAACTTTATGTAGGCTTAGCACAAAGCCTACATGGAGTTTGTGTGTCTGTGCAATGAGCAGCAGTACTAATTACATATGCATGCCATGCATAAAGCTTACATGGAAACAAGTGAGGTTTCATGCCCAGCAATAGTGTTGCCAGCCAAGAAACCACATAAAGCAGCACAAATACATTCAGACACACAGACAAGCAAATTTGCTCTGCATACCAGTTGACTACAGTAAGACTAGCACCCCTATTTAAGTATCTACAGAACACAGTACTTAATGCAAGCACCACAGCACAAGTCTGGCTTTGATAGTGTCAGATAATACTTTACAGCTGATGACATTATCACTGTATGCTTGAGAAAAGATGTTGAGAGGCCTGTTTGAAATGTTTGTCTAGGCATATACAACCCTCAAAATATTTGCTCTCTATGGGAGTGGATTGCTGACAGTAGGATACAGAATGATGATCTTCTGACTATGCACACAAATGTTGACTGCAGTGAGATTAAACCCCCCCTACCTAACTAGTTACAGAAGCTAAACAATTCAGTACTTAATGCAAGTGCCATGTCACAAGTCTAACTTTTACACTGCTGCTGGACAGTTTTATAGGGGATGGCATCAGCACTGTATGTTTGGCAGAAGATGTTGGGAGGCCTGTATAACTGCTGCATAGGTATGTACAAGTGTCAAAATAATTGCTCTGCATGGGACTGGATTGAGGACAGTAGGCTACAGACTGATGCTCTTCTGACTATGCACATGCACACACACAAGTTGACTGCAGAGAGATTAGAACTCCTACCTTTTTACATAAGCTAGAAAACTTGGTTCCCTATTACAAGAGTGAAAGTCTGTTTAAGCTAATCCATAAATGTCGACACGTATTGCGCGAACCGGCATTACAGGGAATGTCCAAAACCGCAAATTTGGAAATGTCAAATTACCATGGTTCGCCCATCTGTGGAATAGCTCCATAAGGTAAGTGTGCGATAGCTACGGACCTTAGGGTTAGGGTGTGGGTTAAGGTAAGTGCATAGATAGTTTATGTATGTAAGATTTAGTGTAGAGTTAGGAGTAGAGTTTTGGTAAATGTATGTATCTGGATTATTTATTTTGTTTGTGTATATTTCCGTAGGGGAAGTGTGCGGTTGTTATGGACCTTAGGGTTAGGGAAGGGTTAAGGATAGTGCATAGATAGTTGTGTATGTGGGATTTAGTGTAAGGTTATAAGTAGGGTGTTGGTGCTTTACTTTAGGGTAGATGTAGGGTTTGGTTAGGCTATGTATGTGGTTCATTTATTTTGTTTGGGTAGGTAGTATGTAGCAAGTAGTGGGGTTGGCCAACTATGACAGTTCGAGATTTAAAATTTTGCGGTTTAGTGCGTTCGGTATTCTCGCAGTTCACGCAATTCATGTCAGTGTTCCGGTATTCGGTCAAAAGGAGTACTCAGTACTTAAGCAATTGGCATGCACAATTCTAACTTTTAGACTACTGCTAGACAATTTTATACCAGATGACTTCATCATCATTATATGATTAGGAGAAGATGTTGGGAGGCCTGCATGAAATGGCTGTGTAGGTATAAATGACTGTCAAAATATTTGTTCTGCTTGGGACTGGACTGCTGACAGTAAGATACAGAATGATACTCTTCTGACTATGCACACACGCACATTGATGGCAGTAAGATTAGTACCCCAACTAACTAGTTACAGAAGCTAGAAAATTCAGTACTTAACATAAACTCCATGTCACAAGTCTAACTTTTACACTGATGAAATCATTGTTGTATGTTTGGGAGAAGATTTTGGGAGGCCTGTATGAAATGACTGTGCAGGCATGTATGGCTGTCAAAATATTTGTTCTGCCTGGGACTGGATTAATGACAGTGGGATACAGACTCATGTCCTTTTGATGGGGCACACACATGTACACATGAACAGAGACACATGCATAATATGGCTGCTGTGGTAAGTTAATCCACATGAAAGTATTTTGTTCCCATCCAGAAAACACAATATTTTATAAATGCACCATCCCAGAAGTATAATTTTGCCTTGTCATAGTGGTCTTTATAGATGATGCCATCATCATTATATGATGTGTTAGGACAGTAATGTGCAAAGTGTGGAATTTGTATTTTTTGTTATGTTTCTAATGTACAGGTATAATTTAAAAGACAGCTTCTTAAACTAGATGCAAAAAGCTGTCATGAATGCATTTTGCAGAACTGAGACATACGCACTTGTTTCTCAGTATGTTGTGTACATTACAATTGGTCACACACAGACACACATGTTTTCTGATCTGCATGGATGCAACTGTGTATGGAAGTGTGCTCATATTTGTGATAAATTCATGTCCACATTAAGATATGTATAAGACAATCTGAATGTCTATTGTCAGTATAAATCTTTATATGATGTAAAAATGCAGTTGTGCTATTTGTTTTTGCAGTGAAGTTGACATTTGGGAACTACTTTTGACATATCCATTTCCAAGTGCATGGGTGTAGGGCTCACATGAGTCTGAGTAAATATGTGTTAAGTCAATAAAAAGTACCATCCCTTTGGTTGCATTTTTGCATGGATTATAATTCCATGAAGACTAGGCAGTAACACAGTAATGCATAATACATGCCAATCAACTCTTTATATAGTGTACTGCCAAACAACTGGATTGCGCAATCGATGACAATGTGTTTGCACATGGGCAATTCACATTTAATGAATACAATTTGAACTTTATAAGTACTTGTGCATATAGGCTATGGTACAAATAGCCAGCAGATTCTATGGTGTTCATAAATTAGTTTATATTGGAAATGTGTCATAACTTTTATGACATTAACAACTATTATTATTTCCTTCCCCATTTCCAAGGAGTAAAGCAATGAGCAAATGTAAATGCCTGTCTCTACTTAACTGGGAAAACAGTAATAGTAGTATTGTTTTGTCATTCTCCTTGCAAACATGAGAGGTATGGCAGTTAGCATTTTAGACAGTGCTGACTGTAATAAAAACACCTGTTGCCTAGATTTCTCTATGGCAGCTAGGGTAACAGCAGATCATTCATATTTTGAGCATAAATGAAACAGGGTTTGAATGCAACCCAATCTATTTTTACATGTTTTTTGGATGACAGTACAGTGAAGTATTGTATAAAAATTAACATTATTCGGTTGATTTATGTCAACAGCACACATATGGATTTACATTGTTATACATGTATCAGTTTAAATAAATGTCACAGTACATATGTAATTTGAGTGCATTTACTCTGCTTGAACTGTGTGTTCTTTTAGTGCAGTGAGTTTAAACAGCATTGCAAGGAGGTAACTGTACTATGTCACAGGACATGAAGAGCCATTTACCATCACTTGGCATAGGTGTGCAATGCCAATCTCCATGCAAATGCAGAGGACAAAAATGGTTAAGGGCTTCATTGGGAGGCATTTCTGCTATGTGTGTCATATGTGATTCTATTTTCAACCAGATTAAAAATGTTAAAATGGGGTAGATAGGAAAATGGTGAAATGGGGTACAAGCAGGGGGAAGAACAAAGGGAAAGCAAATAAGAATATGCAGAAGGGAATTAGGAAAGAACCATAGCTATCCACTTTTTTAACATTGTAAAATAAACATATATAGAATACCGGATGAATTTGGACTGTCACTTCAACAAAGATAGGTGACAACAATCTAAGCATGTTGTATAGCCAATTGGACCAAATTGGGTGTGTCAAGAAGACATGTTCAAGTGGAGAGCTATTTATGTGACAATATTTTTTTTTCTGGGACAGGTGATCATTGTTTTAATTTTATTTCAGTAAGAGAGGAATGTTGGGTAAGGGATGCAGGTATGTCATGGTCAAGTAGGTAAGGAAGTGGGTGCAGACAAACAAAACAGACAATACAGAGACAGGGATGGTGAGGGACACAAACGCTTGGTGGACACTATGACTGGGGATAGGGATGGAGCATTGAAGGCCCATGCCCATCAAGGATGAAGACAGTGAGAATCTAGTCCTCACATTAACAACTGTTTTCACTGTCCCCTTCCTCAGCTTGCTGTTGGAGTCCTTGGCATTTTTGTTTTTACAACATACCAGTGATCAACTTCCCCATATGGCTGAGGCATGCAACAATGGTACATTCTACAACCTCAGCACCTCCATCAATACTCCCAGAGGGTAACACTGCACCAGCTGCAAGAGTAGTTCTACCAGATGTGGCGTGGCCAGGTACTGCATGGGCTTCAGAGGTACTACTGCCAGGCTGCATCCCAGATGTGCTGGGCATCAGCGTGGCAGCTGTTGGAAGGGTGGCAGGATGAGCTGCACTGATTGGCCTACATCCCTGTGTTGGAAATATTGAAGACATCAGAACATTGTGACTACATGTTTAAAAATAAAAAATAGAGATAAGAGGAGGGGTAACAGACAAGAAAAAGAAAAATAGAACTAGAACCATCATATGTCACATATAATAAATTACTACAATATAAATATAATTTTACTTTTATGTTAATTATACTTTTTACAAACTAGAAAATAGGACTGATTAGCATTCCAAGTAATTCTTGCAATATACATATATTGCACATATGCTTTTATAAATAATACGGATTAAGTTAGCAGCTTGGCATTTATGCCAGTTTTGTTGAAATTAATATTTAATAGTTTAAAATTATTGTACAATGTATTTGTTATTTGTGGAACTTGAACCCACAGCATCTCAATACACTATTACAACTGACTCCTACAATTGCCTTGAGCTACAGAATGAAACATGGGTGGTTGATTTTACAGTTAAGATACACATGTTTAACTTGCTACTAATGTATAGAAGAGCAATACTATAATAATAATTATTTTGTGCTGCATACATACCACCTGCTTCTCTTAAGTCTTTCTAAACATTTAGCATGGGCTTCCCTTATCACTTAAATGTCCTGAGCAGCTATAAAATAAAGAGAGGAAAAAAGAGAAGAGCATTATGCATACCATTCTTGCCTACCTCCACCTTTTCGTCCTTATCTGTATACTTACACAATGTGGTATGTTAGCAGTCCTAAACTCATCCAGCCATTTGTTGAGTTATGCCTGCTTCTGCCTTTTCAGGTCATTGTAGTGGTACATGAATTGCTCTCCAGTGTGTGCACTGCTAGTCACACTGGAAGCAGCCTTGGCAAGACTAATCCAAACCTATGATTAATACTGAGACCCGGTATAGTCACCCTAAAATACCCTATGGCTGTGGTGCATTACAAGCTGTATGGTGAATATTCTGGACTCTTCTACACCTCAAATGTGAGCCTTAAATTTGGCCCCTTCCTTTTTTAGCTCCTGCTATGTCCCCACAGGTCATACAGCAATAGTTAACGTGTTTCCTGCCAATTCATGGCCAGTGCTCAAACTAGCACGATGATGCCAGCTGGGTTTGTGCAATGTTCAGCAGAGACCAACACTGACAAACAGAGGAAGGGAGTTTATTAGGAAGGGTAATGTGACAGCTGGTATTAGATCATGGATTGAATACTGCTGTACCTGTTAGATAACTTTTCAGACATGTATTTGGGTGTATACATTTTATGGCTTGACACATTTTTTTGTCTGGTATTACATACTGATGAAAGTAATTTGTACAATGCAGGATGCAAACCTATATAAAATAGATAATACATATCCTTCCACATAAGAAATATTTGTGAGACATACTCATTAATTATATAAACACATTAAAGAGTGAGTGGTAACCATGTATTTGTGTGACCTGACAATGTCCTGGTTTATACATTCATGTGTATATGACTATCATTGAAGTATAAAGTCAATCCAAGTGCAGAGAAACACTTTTAACTACAGAAACATAATTGTCAGTATAGTCAAAGTCAAAGAAAACTGTATTGTCATTCAAAACTACACAGCGGTGTAGCTGAATGAAATTACAAAGTTTCGCTCTCAATGTAGGAAACAGTTGCACATAAAGATAAAGAAAAATTAATAAAATATCACAGTAGAATTTTAATAATTAGCAATTTGTAAGTAAAGTAGGAAAGCAGCGACCCACACCCATCCCAGAGCAGGAGACAAGGAAGACAAATAACGATATGAAGGTGATATTGTCAAAGCAAAACTTAAACAATAGCAGCATAGTCATGAATAGACTGAATTATTGCACAGTTTGTATATTGCACTTTACAGTCCTTCAGTGTGTAGGTGAGCTACCTTAGTATTGCACTTAGTTATTGCACATCCATAAAATAAGCCCCTTGATATGTTAGTTATGTAACAAACATCATGGCTCATTTTTCCCAAGAGTTCAACAGTTTAATTGAGAGCAGAAAGAAATAGATTTTTAGTCTGGTGGTCTTACAATGCAGGCTTCTATATCTCCTGCCTGAGGACAGGCGAGTGTACAGACCATTGGCAGGATGCATTGGGTGACTGAAAATCTTTCTGGCCCTGTTGATGCACTGGCATTTGTGTAGATCCTCCAAGGGTGTAAGGGAGGTGCCAATGATTTTTTCTGCTGACCTTACAACTCTCTTGAGAGCCTTCCGATCCTGATTGTTACAGATCCCATACCTGACTGCAATGCTGTTGGTCAGGACACTTTCAATGGTGCCCTTATAAAAGGTCTGATGTATGGAGCTTGGTAATTTTCCCTTCCTATGTTTCCTTAGAAAGTGCAAGTATTGCTGAGCTCTTTTGACTGTGCTGGATACATGAACTAAATAGGATAAGTTCTCCATGATATGAACACCCAAGAACTTTGTACTCTTGACCCTTTCCACTATCATCCCTTTCATCACTAGAGGTTTGTGTGGTACTTGAGATCTTCTCATATCAACAATCAACTCCTTTGTCTTGCTGACATTTAGTGTTAGATTGTTGTTGTCACACCAGACCAGTAGTTGATCAATCTCTTTCCTGCAGGCATCTTCCTCTTCATGTTTGACCAGGCCTTTAACAGTAGTGTAATCCACAAATTTGATGATTCTGTTCATCTCATGTGTGGCAATGCACTCATGTGTCTGCAGAGTGAAAAGTAGAGGGCATAATACACACCCCTGTGATACTCCTGTGTTCAGGATGATACTTCCAGAGCTGTTGTTTCCCACATGAACCTTTTGAGGCCTTTCAATAAAGAAGCTTAGAATCCAATTGTATAAATGAGAGTCTATGCCCAGTTGAAGTAGCTTCAGTATCAGAATTTGAGGGATGATAGTTCTGAAGGCAGAGCTGACATTGATGAATAGCAGTGTATACCTTAAATCACTCTTATAATTCACATGGTATCCACTGTGATACATGGTCATTATATATAATTATTTTTATATTGTTCTTTATTTTTAAATTGAGTCGAACAATATTAATATAATTTGCAGTGTGCTAGATTAGAATCCTGACTCACCTGGTCTGTGGCATGAACTTACACTAGTTGCCACAGGAAAGGCTGGGCAACAGGTCTATTTTTACAACCATTACTGTCTTGAGTGCTCAGTGCCACTGAGGACTTATTTGTCAGACATGCTGATTAGTTATATATACACATTAAAGAGATGAGTGGTTAACTATGTATGTGTGTGACATGAAAGTTCATAAAATGAATTTTTAATTGTATAACCATAATTGTACTGATACCCACAGTTAAACATATAATATATATATATATATATATATATATATATATATATATATATATATATATATATATATATAATATCTTGTGTATGCTCAATCCACCTGTAATACATAGCTATTTTTATGTATAATTATTTTTATACCGGTAATTTGTATCTAAATTACAGTGGGCCACCATTAAAAACACTTGTAGTTTGCTGGAGTAGAAACCTGGTTCACTTTTATCATGGCTATTGAATTACATATGTTGCCACGTGTAGATCTAAGCAGGAGGTGTAATCTTTACACTCAATACTGTGTATGAGTGCTGACTACCACCCAATGTCACTTAGTCTATTTGCACGATGGAAGACCATATGTGTTTCAATTAATCTTTTTAGAACTCGACATGTCTGCAGGTGTAGTGGAAGCATGCTGATCAGTGCTCAGTGCCACTTAGTGTGTTTGTGTGATGGAAAGCAAAAGATGCAACAATGTATCTTTTTGAAATTGACAATGTCTGCCTATTGTCTACAGGTGTTGTGGAACTGCAGGTGTTGTGGAAGTGTGCTGACTGACACGCAATGCTGCTTAATGTGTTTGTGTAATGGAAAGCAAAATATGTAACAATGTCTTTTCTGAAATTGACAATGTCTTCTTATTGTCTATGGCATTACACCATATTTATGCAGAAGTTAGCAACATGCAAACAAGACAAGCAAAACTCAACATATATTATTCTTGTAAAAACTAATTATTACATTGGTAAATTAGTACACCTTGTTTGCTGTAGCATAGACTAGATACAGGCCTGCTGAATCTAGCTTTGTTTGTATGCTTGTTGTTTGTTTGCTTGTTATTTCCCTGAAATGCTAACTCCACCTAAAACACAGCTTTTCAGCGCTTCTGTGGATCCCTAGTGATATCTGCATTGCTTACTGTACTTATTTCCTTGTTTCACTTGAAAGAAAGTTACCGTTTGTCGTTTTGCATTTAAGTTACCTGTAACACATTGCATTTAAGTTACCTGGCACTTGCTCACTAAAGAAATTATATAAGTCAGCATTAAAAAATTAAAAGCACTACACCCTCACAAACTCCCCTTGAGTACCTTGCTCCCCATTGGCCCTTTTTTTAATTATAAAGGAATTCCCAGTACTATTCTAGCTTGTCCAAAGGTCAGTTGTCAATCTCCTCTCCGGTCCAGCTGGTGAATCTGGGAATCTTGAGGCAATGTTACAACTGCCTCATGTACACAGACAACCCTCTCCTCCTCCCAACAAATTCCAACATATGTGAGAGATGCAACCATATAGCCAAACTGGAGGCTAAGATCTCTCAACTCAGCAATGGTGTAACCAGTCAGGAGGAGAAGGAAACCACACTCACTACAATTCCAGTCTCACATAGACCTACCACGACAGCAAACCAAACACATAAACACACAAAAACATACCCGGAGGCTCTAAATAAAAATCTGACTAAGCAGCAGAGACCTCCAAAGCAGACACCCAAGCAACCGCTACCCCAAAACAAAACACATGCAACACATAGCTGACAAAGCCAGTGTGCCAAACAGTCACAGCCCTTAAAGCTAAACAAACAACACACCTGATACACTTGTAATAGGTGACTCTATCATCAGGCATACTGACGTCCCGCTCACCAGGCTAAACAAGGAGAAGGTCATGGTGAGCTGCCTGTCGGGTGCTAGGATCCGCCACATAACACAAGCACTCAGGTCACTCCAAGGCAAGTACAAATATGACTCAGTCATTGTCCATGCTGGTGTGAATGACCTGAGATGTACCTCCCTGGACTACATGAAAAGAGACCTAGAGGAGCTCTCTGAACATGTAGCCCAGGCCGGTATGACCCTGACCTTGAGTAGCATCTTATCCTCACCAAGAATGATGCCACAATATGAAGACAAGATGATCAATTTCAACAATTGGCTTAAGTATTGGTGTCATTCAAAGGGGATCCAATGCCTGTCAGCCTGGGATGACATGCTCGACAAGCTACGATGCTTCGCTAGGGACAGCTTGCACCTGTCACCCCTGGGCTTTTGGATATTGGCAAAGGCTCTTGCTACCCCCATAATGCCTTTTTTAGGCAAGGCTCAAAAGACAAACCCACCTCCATAGGTATCACAAGGGATAAGAATCTAAGAGTAATGCTACTCAATGCCAGAAGTCTAAACATCAAGATGCATTCACTCAAAACTCTCCTTAGCATGGAAAACATCGATATCTGTGCAGCAACAGAAACCTGGTTCAAGGCTCCCGAGAGCACCCCAGCACTACCAGGTTATACCTCATACCATGTATTTTGGCCCCAAAACTTGGACCGAACCACAAAAGGAGGGGGAGTATCAATATTCGCCAAAGATACCCACACCTGCAGGTTGGTGGCACAGCACGAAGCATCAGAGACTATCCATGTGCAACTAACAGTGGGTAAAACTGCCTTCCTGTTTATAGCCTGCTACAGACCACCCTCCCAAACCCAGGAACCCCACTCGGCCTTCCTGAGAACACTGAAAAAATATGAAGGTCTCTCCAAACACCATTATATTGGGCGACTTCAACTACCCAAAGATAGACTGGGAGCATTACTCTAGCTCCAACACCCTAGCCCAAAGGTTCCTAGAATTTATAAACTCAAATGCTATGGAACAACTTGTTACCACTCCCACAAGAGGGGAAAACATACTGGACCTGATCATCACCAACATGGGGACTCTATACTCCAGGCCAGAAGTGTATCCGTCACTGGTAAGATCAGACCATAAACTAATCTCACTGGATATTCACATTCTGACCCCACCCCCTGCCCATAAAATCACAGTGAAAAACTTCTCTAAAGCAAATTTCACACTCCTCAAAACTGAGGTGGAATCCTTCAAAGCCCCCGGGCCTGTGGAAAATACGGTCCAGACCGCAGAATCCTTTATAAATGCATTCAATGAACACCTTCAGGAATGCATGGCTCATGCAATCCCAAATAAAACCAAGACCCAATCCTCCAAAGGCAGACGTCCTGTCTGGTGGACCCCAGCCATAAACAAACTATATAATAGAAGGAGGAAGCTACTACATGATAGAGCAAAATCCCAAAAAGGGAAGGCATCCCTGATCAGTATTAGCAAAAAACTACGGGCACTCATAAAATCGTCTAAGGCCAGCTTCGAGAGAAAAATTGCACAGGACACTAAGGATAATCACAAGGCTTTCTTTAGTTATGTTAGGAACCTGGGTGGGAATTCCCAGATATGCTCAGAATTAGTAAAAAATGACAAAGAATACACCGCACCCACACACATTGCCAACATCCTAGCTGACAGGTTCAGCGCAAACTCCCCCCCACCAAAAGGGCAAATATCTATCCCAGCAGAGTGCTGCCCCCCTGACATCTCAGATGTTCAGGTAAGAGCCACCCTCTCCAAAGCAAGAAACGCAGCATCAATGGGACCAGACAGTGTCCCAGGCTGTGTCCTACATGAACTCCAAGAAGAGCTAAACCCAAACATAAAACTACTGTTCAATCTAAGCCTTACTACAGGATATGTACCCAAAGAGTGGCATACAGCAACAGTGGTCCCTCTCCACAAAGGTGGTTCCTCAATGGCTCCTGGAAACTATCGCCCCATAGGCCTGACTAGCTTGGTCTGCAAAGCTATGGAAAGGCTCATCATGGACCTCATAAATAAAGATATTGGGGACCTACATACGCAGTTTGGCTTTGTTATGGGCAGATCCTGCCTCTTAAACCTGGTCAATTTCTTTGAAACAGTCACCAAGGCCATTGACGAGGGGAAGGTGGTCCACACAGCCTACCTGGACCTTGCAAAAGCCTTCGATACAATACCCCACTCGGGCATTATAGATAAGCTCACCAGCTTAAATATAAAAACCTATGTCACTAGACGGGTTGCAAACTGGCTCAAAGACAGAACCCGCATGGTTAGAATTGCTGGAGCCATGTCAGACTCCAAACCAGTTACAAGCGGCATCCCACAAGGCTCAGTCCAGGGACCTCTCTTGTTTGGTATATATTTCTTGGAGGTACAGGCCAACACAGAAGGACTGTGGCTGACCAAGTTTGCAGATGACTGCAAACTGGGTGCCATAATCGACTCTCCAGCCGACACAAGCATCCTCCAAAAGGGCCTTGTAGAAACAGACAACTGGTGCCAGAGCCATGGCCTCAAGCTAAACGCCAAAAAGTGTATAGTCATCCCCTTTGGCAAAAAAAAGTGCCCACAAATTACCACATAGGTGGTAATCCATTAAGTACAGAAGAAGTAATTACGGACCTGGAGACCCAAGTTGATAGCAATCTCTCATTTGACAACCATGTGGCCAAAGTGGTTAGAAAAACATTTTTTATAGCCCACCTAATCATGAAGGGATTCACATCTAGATCAGGGGAGGTCATTGTGCCTCTTTACTCATCCCTCATCAGGCCCATAATTGAGTACAATGCCCCTTTTGGGATGTACCTTATCAGACACCTGCAGCAACTGGAAAGACCCCAAAAGTACCTCACCAAGAGGATCAAAGGGCTCAAACAGATGCCATATGCTGCCCGGTTAAAGAAACTCCAGCTCTATAAAGTGGCATACTGCCTGCTCAGAGGCGATCTGTGCCTGACGTATAAAGCCATGTCCAACCCGGAATTAATGGACATGCTGCACTCAGAAAATCCAAATCTCATCGAGCTACGCGCTCAAGAGACTTGAACCTCAGCACTGAAATAAATAGGACATGCTGGAGGGACAGATTCATAACCCAGAGGCTCCCTTCACTCTGGAATAAAATCCCAGTCCAGGTTAGGCAGAGTCCCTCATTGACTCTCTTCAAGAGGAATCTTGATGAGTGGATGGGAGATCGTAGGTTTACCCCGGGTATCACTTCTGTGTCACTGTTAGACAGAGGCACAGTATACCAACCTCAAAATAGGGCATAGCAAAATTAATTTAAAATGGGTGGCGAAAGCCAAAGACACTCTGGCTAGGCTTATAAATGCCCTAGGGCAGATAGCCTAGTATGAACCTATGAACCTATGAACCTATTAGGAGTCTCATTAAAAGATAAATGTGGGACTTGAACCATGCTCTACATATCCTGTGTGCCATGTATTTCATCCTGTTTACCAAGTGTGCTACACACATAAACACATGATTCACAACTCTAATTTATTCTGTCTTTATCATAGAAATAACTTTAATTAATTTGAATTAATTTATCCATTTCACCATATTTGTGTTAAGACGTACTCCGCACAAATATTAATATTTAGAAAAAGAAGGAAACATGAACAGCATTGCAAAATACATTTAGAACACCTTACAGATTTTTACATAACTCTGGGTTTGAATTGTCATACTAATGAACCTACAACATGCATTCTCTTTGCTACAGAAACAACTTTGCAGCAGGAATGCAAATCACTGTGCAGACAAGCAAGTCCCATTTCCTCCACAGTATTAGCAAGAGATATACACTTGTACACTCAGTTGTTTAGACATGTGTTGCTTACATACTTACTGCAATGAGTGATCACACAGCCATTTATGTGTTGCTTGCACCAATGCAGCTCTGTCTCCTCTTTATTTTGTGCTCATTCTTCTCCTATTTCTGCTGTACTATCAGGCATGCAGTCTATAGGGAATTTTGTATCATTGTCATTTAAATATATGATACAATTCATTGACAATGAAAAATAGTTTTCAGCAAAGGCAGGAGGGTTTGGCTACTAGTGAACAAGAATGAGAAATTTGTGCTATTCACTTCCATTTAAAGGCTTGCTAAAGTTACTTCTACACTTTGCAAGTGTTTTCTGGGTGACACACGCAATGCAGGTAAGGTAGTCTGAATTTCTGTTGTGTCTTTCTTCTCCCTCCCACTAATCATTCATAGTTGCAATCCATTAACCACTAACACAGATGTAGTACCTACACTATGCTTACACCAGCTACATGAAGTTGAAAGTTTGGGATTCATCAATTTTAATGATTTCACTCCTCATTTGCATCTTCAGCATGCTCAGAGGCCTGAATCTATACTATAAAAAGGTAATTGTTTGGCTAAGGAACTTGAAGGTGAAGGAGGGTATTTGGAGAACAGAGAAGATTGCTATTCTTTTTGATTTATCTGCAGAGAAAACTTCCGATCTTGCTAAGGTATGGTTATATTTTTCAAGTACATTCTAGATTTGCTAACAGGTTCCAAATAAAATTTGTATATATATGCACTAGAAAATGGAACTTTTATTTGTATGCACTCCTTATAGTTCACTGTTGGTATAGACATTTTTGGCAGTTATTTACTTTCTCAGATAGACAGCTTATTAACTTTCATCACAGGTGCTATTGTCAAGACTGGCTATCTTACAATCTTCTATATTAATTCAGGGAAATGTAATATAGTATATTGTCAATGACACATGGGTGTTATGTCTCTAAGATGGCCTTGACACCTTCAGGTGAGTGCTGGACACAGTGAAAGGTAACTAACAATCATATAAAACTGACTTTTCTTTTGTAAACGTGTACACATTTTGTTAGAATTGTGTTGAAAACATATATAACAATTGAATTGAGCGGTATTCCTTAGCTTGTACAAACTTTCATTTGCCTGTTGTTTTGTGGGTGAGTGAGCCAAGTAACATTTCTGTGTTGCCACAACAAAAGTTGTGTTACAACAGGGTTCCATATATAACAATATTTTACTAAAGTGGTATTCCTTGCTTTGGACCAAACATTAATTTGTGTGTGAGTGTGATATGGTGCAACCAAGTAACCTTTATTTTTAATAACTGAAATGTGTGCCTCCAGTGCTTAATGTTGAAAATATATATGTGTATATGAGCAGGAATTTAATTATGTGATATTTATGTGATGTATCCTTGTGATGTATCCTTCTCTGTTTTATGTAACATAGGATTATGGCACCCAAGCAAATAAATCTATGTAAAGCCCCTTTCAGTGAAACTGAAAATGATATAATAGTCCAGGAGATCAAGCTCCATGGTGCGTTTCTGCTTGAGAAAGGACCTGGGAATATGGATGACAAAATGCAGATTTGAAAACAGATAGTCAATGATGTCAATGCCACAGGGGGTCACAACAGGACTTATGATCAGGTGCATCATAGGACCACTAATGTGATTTCATCAGCCTGGAGGAGAGCAGGTGCAGCTGCCTGAGAAAAGCTGACTATGGGGGGGTTCCTGCTACACAGCCACCACTGACACCAAATGACAAGTTCCTGTCCACTGTAAGAGATCTAGAGAGCTTAGTGGAAGCTGCACACCAACATGTGATTGATGGTGCTGATGTGTCTGGGAGGACAAGTAAGACCAGGAAGGCCCATGAGAAGCTTCCAGGTAAGCTTACATATAGCAAGTTGTAAGATTAGCTTGTGTAGTAAAATACAAAAACAGTTAACTAATAGTTCATGCTTTTTATGACCCTATTTCTAAATTAACTCATTACATCTGAGTGATGCTTCCAGGTGCATCTGCAGGTACCTCCTACTGATGCCTCTAGGCGTCAAATATTGCGTATTCATATTTACATCAATAATTCCAAAACCATGCTATGTATAGGGTTTTAAATTATTTCATCTTGACGCTTACACGATGGAAAACTCAACTGCATTAATATTTGACCTCAGTCTAGTGCAGGTAAGGAGATATTGACTGTTGTTTGTATTATATTCATTTATGCAGATATAATTTTCATTTTTAAAAATATCTCAGCAAAGTAACAGAACAATAACTCCTTTGCCTCATATGAAAACTCTCAGCTAGATGAATAAAATACTGCCGATAATATGTGTGTAATGTGAGTGAATGCTGACATATTGTAAGTTGTTTACAAAATATTACAAATGTAGTAGTTACTTTCTTTACTGTGACTTATAAAAGTCAATTTAAGACCTAGAACCTAAAGAATACCACCACTATAAAAATAGTGTGTGCTGAAGAATTTGTCATTTATACTTCTTTCATAACCCCTATGGTCCCAGAGATATGAACATATGTTTGAAATGTGAGGACATAATTTGATTCTGTCAAAAGGCTTAGACTCTGCCCATTGGAAGTTACATTGCAAACTTCCTGAGCTCCATTGGAGTGAATGAGTTAATAGACTTAACAACACATTTATGTTCATTACACATGGGCTGTGGCTGGATGTGTCAGCCAAGTTATAATTAAAAGTATTGTTAATAGACATATAGGCAAAAATTGTGGATTCATTGTCCCCCCTTTGTTCTTTTAATTGTGATGATTGTGGCCTAACCTTGCTTCATTTCTTCCAACACCATCCTCCTTACCAAATGTGGAGTCATCTGCACATGGTAAACCAGACATTTTTCTTTGATTATTGATGACCGTTCATCAGATATACACATTTTTCTGTATGTGTGAGGTAGATGTAATGAGTGTATGTAATGGTATACCATCTGCAATAGTGTGACCAGTGTTAGCTTATCATATAAACTGTTTTAAATATTTAGTGTATTATTAATTTCATTCCTGCATTAGTTGTTTATCATCACAGGTGATTCTGACACAGAAATGTAGGCCTCTTAGCACCTGATGTCAGTGTATCAGCAGACCCTGATGATGATAGTGGCCAAAAACAGGTACAGTCAGGGGTGCAGAAGTTGAATTTGACACTGAGAGTGACATTCAACCATCCCCTGTATTTCCATCAGACACAGTCAATAAGTCTTTGCATACCTAATCCAATGAACCTTCAGATATTGGACTAGTGGAGGGTTACACACTTGATCAGGATTGTAGGGTTACTGTGATTTCAGAACTGGTTGACTCTGGCCATTGCCAAAGTCTGAGCAATGTGCCATGCAGCAAGGTTGTTATGGGTGCTCAGAGGAGGCCTGCTGTCCACCCTTCACCTGATACTGGTGTGTCTTCTTGTGCCACTCAACATATGCTTAGGGCCATCATGGAGGAACAGACATGTTCCACTAGGGCCTCTGAGGACATGCTTAGGGTTGTAGATGTTTCACAGGCTAATGTGCATAACTGCCTCCACTATGTGGCCACTTCAATAGATTGGCTCAGTGACACAATGGAATAAGCAGTGTCTGTGATGGAAAATGCACTGGGAGGGGGACCGCATCCACATGGATGTAGGTCAGCATCATCACCTGATGTTAGCCAACATGGCCATGCCCAGTCATGCTCCTCTACTGGTAGTACTTGCACTGCTCATAATTGAGGTGTCCACATCCAGACATGGTAGGCCATTGGTTTGTGGTCCTGAGCATACTCGTGATGAGAGCTCATCCAGCAAACATCAGTCACATTCATGTAGCAGCACCACATCTAGCCATGGGCATGGATGTGCCAGTGCAACTCCTGGCAGAGCTAGTTCTTGTATTTGGGGGTGACGGTGATGAACTGTCACCTCCATCATGCACATTTCACAACTGTCTGACATAACAAGACATGGAGCTAGCACAGAGCTTAGTTGTGTTCTTGCAGATACTCACACACGTTTCACCCTTGAGTGCCCATACAGTCACACAAACATAACAGTTACATGGGGCACTCTTAAGACTTACAGCTCATTCTGTCTCAGTGGCCATGTGATGATGTGAGGTATTGCTATCTGTGCCAGGGAGAATAAGGCAGTTCATGTATAACCTATGCCGGCATAGCTAGCTGGAGTTTTGTAAATAATGTTGTATCATTTGACTTTCACTCTGGCTTATACAGATGCTTGTGTTAAAAATGCATCAACAGTGTTATTATAACTGACTAAAGGTTATGTGTAAACGGAATTCTGGAAGGAAAGAATAGAAGTTTTTGAAATTGATATATATAATTTTCAAATACTGCAACAGATCTTAGAAAAGCTCTGAATGTGTATTCTACCACAGTCAGGTGATCAAATGTGATGTCATTCTATAGCTAGTACTGAAAGGATGGAACTCCCATTGCATGTTATTTTGGCTTCTTTGGAACCTGATATAAAAATCTACAACAGTCAATTGAGTTAGTTAGTTGAGTTCAATTCCATTAGTTGGAACTCATCACCTTGCCTTGTGGAAGTAAGCATCACAGCATCTTATCTTGCATCGCTCTGTTAATTAAGTTAGCTAGGAAACAGTTATTCCTTAGACAGTCAGGAAATACAGTGAAATTAGCTTAGTAGTATTTTTCTGCATCTGTTTGAATCTCTTCAACTGTATTATTTTTATTTATCTTGTGATTGAATCACTGATGTGTGTTGTAATTTGATATTTAGTATTCTAACGTTTTCTATTTTATTATTTACTATTACATATTTTATACCTTTCATTGAGACTGGTGTTTTAGAGAATACTATTAATGTCTTGTGAGTACCTGTGCTTATTTTAGTGACACCTTGGCCACTCCGAAAAGCCTGGCTGCTTTGTTTACACTCTACCATGTATGTTAATATTGATTTTACTCAGTATAATTGGATACCCTTTTAAGAGCCTAACAGTGTTTGACTGGTGGCAGCAAGGTTACCTTATAGTCTGAAGAGAAAGGGTACAGCTAGTAAGTCTGTAAAAACTTTTCACAGGAGTGTGTGTGTGTGTGTGTGTGTGTGTGTGTGTGTGTGTGTGTGTGTGTGTGTGTGTGTGTGTGTGTGTGTGCGTGTGTGCGTGTGTGCGTGTGTGTGTGTGTGTGTGAATCAAATACCTAGGTGTGGGTGTGTCAGATACTTGGAAATGGGACACAGTGCTCCAAACTGAGTCTTGTTTGTGATCTAGAAAGACAGAGAGTTCAGTCTCAGTGAAGCATTTTCCCTGTGTGCTCTTGGGGGAAACTGTTTTTTGCAGAGAACTGCATTTGAAAATACTGTGTAAATTCATTCCTGTTTTTAGTGATTGTCTCTCACCAGTGTCAGGGTTGAGGATTGAGGAACCTTGATTACTGGCCCAGGGTAAAGAGAGGCTGTCACAGGCCATTTGATACTTTATCAACATTTCTGCCTGCCTGTCATTCTTACTCACATGCATTCATTAACATTTATGTCAGCCTTGGCCTCCTGCCCCTCCAAACAGCACCCTGTGCAAATGATGATAACTGTGCCATATTCTTGATTTTCTGTATTTTGGATTCACGGGTACATTAGTCTTTTGTCTGATGCCCAAGATGCATAGCTTAGTATATATGTGTTTGGAATGCTCTTTTGAAAATTGCACTTCTTTCTTACAGGTTTTTGGAATGTGCATATCTTTGATGTATGGGGCCTATTAGTTAATAGAGAACACATCTATTGACATAAATCAGTGCTGGCACATATCAATATCACTGCTGTAAAATTCACCCATCTTCTACTTTCTTACATTAGCAAGTAACACAATGTAAGTATATACCATTCACTTGTGTTCTTAACCATTTATTTTTCTGTTCCAAGTTCAACACTTATCTTGACAGTGCAGCTGTTACAAGTGTTCTATTTCAGGATTGTCTCTGTGTGATGCTAGCAGTACACAGCCATTACATTAGTAAGTAAAGGTTGTGAGTGTTGCCTGGCATCAATTTTACTGTATGTATGTGCATAGGTTGAACGTTTTATCCCCTTATTACCATTTGGCAGGGGATAGGACATATTGTGTACTCCTATGTCTAAATATACCCACAGAGGCTGGTGGTTCCCCCTTTGACTCCTCACCTGTGTGTGGCTGTGATGACCTTGCTAATCATGGTGGGATGTATGACCCTTCCCCTTGGTGTTCCTACTGAAGCTGTTTTCTTAGAATAATACTGTGAAAGATAACACAGACAGTGACAATTTCAGCACAAGTATGGGAATTGCACTGAAGGATTCTCTCTGATGTATCTGAGCACACAACCATGACATCAGTAGCCAAAACACATGTTCAATGCTATTTCTTGTTTGAGCATGTGCCTTACTATAATGTTCTTCTGTGGGTATGTATGCATTTCTAATGGCATCATCAGCCATGGTTTGAGTGCATACTCTGCATTCCCAAGTAAATTACCTTGTGGGATATCCCCCTTGAAAACCTCTGATGCAGTTACGGGTTGTGTCAGATATGGGAGTTGTGGTAACTGCCTAGGTTGCCAGTGCACACATTTAGGATGGTTACTTAAGCATTACACATGACCTGGCAGTTAACAAAGTGGAATCCCTTTCTGTTTATGTATACCCTTCCCTGTTTCCAGGGTGGTGCTTTGATTTCAATGTGCATGCAGTCTATGACACTCAGGACTTTAGGAACATGTACTACAGTGTAGAAATCCTGCATAGTTGTAGATCTGTCCTCAGGTGTACAGGGAAAATGCATATACTCACTGACATGTTGTAGTATATCATTCAGAAATTGATGTAGGATACTGGATGTTGATGCCTGTGACAACCCCAGCATATCCCCTGTTGGACACAGTAAGGTTCCTGTAGCTAATATTCTAAGCATTACAGAAACCTTAGTCTCCACAGGTATTGATTCCCCATGGTTTGCTCTTGCACCCAGTTTAGGATGACAGAGGTTGCAGAGTTCCTGTATTGTGTCTATCCACCCTGTAGCACTCTACAATATGCACATCATGCAGACCACGAAAAGTTAAATGGGGTCGAAACACCCTTCTTGGCTGAGGTTTATTAGCAGCATTAGCAGCATAGACTTGGGCCTGTTGCAAATACACATGTATAAGAGCAAAACCAGCCCCTAACATTGTTTTCATGTAGAATAGTTTATGTGGCTGTATTCCAATAAGTTTTAGAATTCGAGGCCAAGACCTGCACTGAGTAGACATGATGCTTTCTAGCTTGTTTAATAGCTCATTCATCTTGGATTGGTTAATTATCATACAGTTCAGCTGCTTATGCTGTAATTAGCATGCCACAATGTTTACTGTGTTTGCATGGCTCTACATGCCATGTAGAGCTGCTTACTGAATACAACACAACGTGCTACCATATAGGCTTTATTGCATCCAGCCAGCCCACATTATTTCATAGCTAACTGCATTTTGCCATATATATATATATATATATATATATATATATATATATATATATATATATAGATATATTCATCCTCTTTTTCCATTCCATAACAAAAAAAATTATGTTTTCTACATCTCTTGCAATAGCATATTTTTTAGATATATTCTTACATGCCATCCTATATATTATGTGTGGTAATACCAAAATTATAACCATAAGTACCCTTCTTTGTGTTTTGAAATTAAATCTAAAACTAGTGCTGTTATAAATGCATTTTCCCCATGACCATCCATTAAATAATACATACTTTGCCTTCACTTCATCAATTTCTGTCTCGATTGCTTTCTATGTTCTTTATAAATATAGCCCTTGAAAGGTATCTCCTCTGTCTGACTATTATAAGCATACTTTTTTTCATGAATTCTTTTTCCCACCTTAACTACTACTATCTTCTTTGGGTGACACTGTAACCCCAAATCATCTTCAAAGTTTCTAAACATTTGAATTATCATTTTTGGCTATGAGTTTACTTGCTCTAATAGCAGCCTACATATATCTGTAAAGTAAAGATTATCCCCTGTGTCTCCAAAACCGGTCCTGTTCTTCCACTCCACACCTATCCTTAAGACTCTTAGAAATAATGTTGTGGGACTAGACACAATTTCCCAGTTCTCTTTTGCCTGTTCCTGTCCAACCTCCCTAAAAAGAAAAATCCTAAACTAAGACCACTTATACAGTGCACGCACATCTTGCAAACATTTTCATTTTCTATAGCTTATCTTATCAAATCAAATAAACAAACAAACAAACAAATCTCCAGCTTATACTATAAAATTCAGAGGAAACATTTTTAATGTGCATGTGTTGCTTATGCAGTAATGTGGTCTCCTCTCTGTTGAATCTCAGCAGTCCTATTGCTTTTGATGTGTAGACTTACAGAAACCCTAACTATCTGCAGAATGCCCCAGCACATGCACCAAGTACCCAACTATGCCTGCTGCCTGGATCTGTGGGTCTGCCCTGCTATTCAGAATTTAGTAAACTGCAAAGATTTGTGCAACCCTGAGGTCCACAGATGCCACACATAAAGTGGTTATTTGGCATTCATTTGATATTCTTCTTCTTCTTTCAGCTTTTCCCGGTTAGGGGTCGCCACAGCGGATCATCTGTCTGCTCATGACTGACAGTGGAGTTTTACGGTGTCAAGTTGCCAGCCCAGCACCCAACCTTCCACAGAAGGCAGACACACACACACACACACACACACACACACACACACACACACACACACACACACACACACACACACACGCACGCACTCACACCTAGGGCCAATTTAGAGTGTCCAATCCACCTACAGCATGTCTTTGGGATGAAACCAGAGCACCCAGAGGAAATCCATGCAACCACACGGAGGACATGCAGACTCCACACAGAAGGCCTCCCAGCTGAGGATCAAACTGGAGAGCCTCTTGATGTGAGGCAGCAATGCTAACTGCTGCACCACTGTGGCCATCCTAGTTATTTGATATTATATAAAGCCTAAATTATATTTCCTAGTTGCCTGTAGTTAACCATAAATCTCATGTATTCTTTTCCTAGCTAAGCATGATAGGATACAGGAAGACAAGAGGCACAGACAACATCTATTATCCTGCAGAATGATAGGATGTCTTGGATTGTTCTACAGTCCTCACTGGATGACCAACAATTCTTTTACACTGTCAACTACTCTGATACAATCTGCACATGCTCAGTTTGATAAACTATAATGTCTGTACTGCTTGTCTGGGCTTTACTTCCCACATCTGTGGGCATTCAGCATGTATTTCTTGGCTCTCCTCTGGGGCTGGTCCTGTAATGGGATAAATTAATATCCTCTCTCTCTCCTTCTGAGATGAGCAAGTCAGCACTGGCCTTAGTCTCATTTCATTCCCTTCCAAGTTGATTTCTTAAGTGTCTGGACCATTAACTGAACTTGAGTCATCTAGATTCGAGTTAAAGCTCCATTCCTCCATCCCAGGTAGCCAGCAAAATACAATCACTTTTCCAGTGTTGTAAATGGGCTGGTGTACTATTGTAATGCATCTCACATTTGTAACAAATATTACCAAGAAAATAAAACAGGTTTAGCATTACTTTAAAGTCCATTTATGAGGGTAATATGTCAAACCTTTTTTGTCTTCTGATAACTATGATTACTTTTGTAATAGATTTATACTGTTCATTATATTTCCTTTAGGGAGACAGACTTGATGCGGTCAGGAAAATACATCTAAAAAATTAGTTTTAAGTTTTTCATTTTAGTGAGTCCTTATCCATAGCTTACTTATATAGCACAGACCAGGCAGAATGTTTTGAAATTAAAGCAAGCATTAATGCTGTTGCAAACGCTGATAACCAGAATGCACTGAGCCTTGGTATAATTGAGGTAATTGGAACCAGTTCGTTTTTTTTTCTCTCTGTGATTTGAGCATATGTATTTCAGAGTAATTACAGCAGAAAAGGAGGAGCATCAGTGGTTATTTAAAAGAATCCGCAAAGTCAGAGCTCACCAAATGACTAGCTGGGTTCTAATAGATATCAGTTTGGCTACTTGGTATTTAGCTGTCTGGGTAAAGAGTCAAGAAATAGATCCTTTCTGAAGCAGTGCTTAAATAAAAAAATATATAGTTTGAACCCAGTACAATATATAAAAGGACAAACATATGTGTAAAGTGTCCAATAATTTGCTTACTTAATGCATAATTCAGACATCATTATTCATAACTTTTAATTTAATTGGGAAGAGCTTATCACAATGAAATATAAATCAGCAAGCATCTTACATGTAGTGTGATTCATACCACTTCCCAGACCGATTCCAAAAAAAAGGTATGCTTCCTGCCTTATATTCTAGTGAAGCTTTATTAAATATTTCCATGAATATATTAGCTGTTAACACTAGCAGTGCTAGTAGCAGCTTGCTTGAACAAAACTACACAACTTTTCCAGTTTATGAGGTCTCTGAAAGTATAACAATTGTGCTGGCCACTGTGATGATCTTCACAACCACCATGGACATCTTTGGGAACATACTAGTGGTTCTGTCTGTGTTACAAAACAAAAAACTCAGGAATGCTGGTAAGTACAGTTCTCTGAATTTATCTGTTATTTTAAGATTGAAATAACTTTTTAGAATGAACAGAGCACATCTAGCCTTAACACCAGCCTTTAGCTTGGAAATGTTTATCATATTTTATTCAGCAGTACCTCTACTAATGGCACACATGTTGAGACAATAGACAGCTGACTCATTTACTTATAGCAAATATAAGGATGATATCTAAAACTTTACACAATGTTGCGTGTATCTTTAAGATGGGCGTTAATCAGAAAAAGACTTCCAGTTCTCCCAGAAAAGCTAAACGTTTTTTTTTTTTAGAATGAGTCTTACATAGAAAGAATCAGTTAAAATAAACAGACAAATAAAAAAACAGCATACATAAATTATAACTACTTAAACAGCATGTGTTCATTGTAACTATTTAAATATGATGCTTCATTTTTGAAGAAGCAAAAAACTAATTAATAAAGCAGACATGGCAGAACTGAATGAAAATCTATTTTTTGCCTGAGACTAGACATTGACACACACACACACACACACACACACACACACACACACACACACACACACACACACACACACACACACATACAAGCTGCACACCCATCCTCACCAGGCAGTTCAGATATGTGAAGTACTGGCAGCAGAGATAAATACCCTAATCACCCCCTAAAGTTAAACCAGCCAAGTCTCGAGTAATATTAGCATCATGAATGAAAATTCTCAAAGATTTTGAATTTCTATTTTCTCAGTAAAAAGTTTGTAAATGCTGAATTTGGACTCTATAAACATTTAAAACATGTTAGATTTTAATGGCACTGACATTCACCACAACTGTATTTCTTCTCATATTTACAATTTATAATACTGTCAAATTGTTTTATTTAGTAATCTGCACCGACAATTGGTTTTTATTTTGCAGATATTCATATGTCTATTTATATGGGAAGATTTTAGTTAGTCAAATGTTTGGAACAAAACAGTTTTTATATCAAAAGAACTGATTGATCGATTAATAATCTGATCATAATGTGCCAACATTATTTTGTGCAAGATCAGGTTTCAAAGGACACAGTGAATATGCCTTTCCCAACTGTTATATAATCTTAGAGCTGGTACATTTAAGTAGTTGGGGAGTAGCTTACACCCTTGCAAAAGCTAGGTTTTATTTTTTTCAGTGTTTTTTTTTTGTCATGGATCTTCTGTATCACCAGGAGTCAAATATCTCCATGAATACTAGATCCCAGGACCTAAATCTTCATCAACAGGTAAATAAAGAAATGTGCAGGAGCAAGTTTATAAACTAACACCTCCCAAACAGCCAGAATAAATTTACACTGTGTGTTAAGCAGTGCAACTACATTCCTTTAGATATTACCTAGATGACTGGATATTTATCCACAGATTTACTCCAGGATTGACTGATATGGCCTTCCTGAAGTAAGGATGCAAGGTATGAGGGAGAGGACTGGCAAAGTATGAATGGTGTTAAGACTCAGTGGTCATAATTATCTATGAATAAATTAATTAATAGCTTTGACATTTCAGAGTAAAATGTACATACCTGCCAATGCTCATCGGGTATGCATTTGTTTAAAATAAAATATAATGAGCATTGTGATATAAAACATATAAACGATAATTAAAACATTGAGATAGATGTCTAACCCAACAGGTACACATGCATGAGTAAAACTAAGGTATATGTGTATCTTAATATGGTGTAATCATGTGTACTTCATTTATTCTCGCTGTTGCCATTCATATACTGTAAGACAAAATGTCTTTTTTAGTCTTTATCAGCCACATTTTTTTATCTAGTTTTCAGTAATTAGATGCAATTGGAGTTCTATAGTGACATGCATATGTCGGTGCAGGCTCAAATTGCTAGTACCCAAACATTTTTCTGTTAATTTAGAACAATTAAATAATCAATTAATTGATTAGATAAATACATAAATAAGCATGTCTGATGCATCTCACAACTATGACACCACATGCTGTTTTTTTTTTGATAGGTGTTCAGTGCAATACTTCATTCCTGCATGGGACCATGGCTAATCATAATTCTGCACTTTGAACCTTTGTGCAAATATGGATAACTAGAACTGCAGAGGTGTAAAAATCAAATTCTAACATCAGGTCTCTTGCTCAGTGAAAAAAAGATCCTCCCTGACTTTCGGTTTCAGAGACTACTTTTATTAAAGAAACTATTTCAGAGGTTTACAGCCTTCTACTGACAGAGAAAATAGATTGTCATAGGAATATGGAGTCAGGGCCATCTTTTAGCAGCAAAGAAAAGCTTTTCAGGAAGGAAGAGACCAGTGGCTCAGAACTGTATAAGAAGGATTCCATGTGGCTAGCAAATATGAACCATTTATATGTATATGGTGTGTGTGTGTGTGTGTGTGTGTGTGTGTGTGTGTGTGTGTGTGTGTGTGTGTGTGTGTGTGTGTGAGTATTCTAGTGAGGCTTGACAGTGTCTTACTATACGTATGTGTGTGTGACAATGTTGTACTTTGAAATACTCTTTGCATTGCAATTAAGACACACCACAGCAGTTATTCCACATTTCGCTAGTATTGGTGATTTGTAACCAATCTGCACCTTCATGTTTGAGTATATGTTTGGTTAAAGAAAAGAAAGGAGAGGGCAAATACATAGTAAGCTCATGGAGATAAGAAGTACTGGAGATATGGATGGTGCGAAAAATTATAGTCAGTAAGAATTCAACAAATAAGGATCTTATACAGAAGGCATAGAACCCTCCAATTATATTATAAAAGGAGCTCCATTGAGAAATCCCAGAGTACTAGACGTGCAGAAAAACATGTAGATATTATTCACAGGTGGTGGAAATGTAAGGATCCACAAAAGAAATAGTAAGCAATTAAAGAACTATGATGTAGTATACTATTTAAAGTTTAAGGAGGATTTATTGTTTTGTAAGGTTGAAGTGGATGAAGATCAGAGGGTATGGAGGAGATAAGAAAGGAAGGAGTTGTCAACCAATAATCCTTGATTACCAGAGCTTAAAATACTCCTCCTCCTCTGCGAAGATGGGATAAACATTTGCTGACAACCATTCTCATAAGCTGAATAGTTCAGAGTTAACAATTAACTACCTGTTTATCTGTAACTGATTTGTGTAATTTGAGTTAACTATTTGAAATGTCAGAACCTGCTAGAGTGAGTTCCAACACACAGAGACTTCTTCTCCTTTCAACTTTTCATATTAGGGGTCACCACAGCAGAACAACAGTCCACAGAACAATTGGCAGTGGAGTTTTATGGTTTTGAGTTGCCGCCAGCCCAGCATTCAAACTTTCAAACTTCCACAGAAGGCGCACGCACACACACACACACACACACACACACACACACACACACACACACACACACACACACACACACACATACACACACACACACACACACGCGTGCGTATGTATGTATCAAAATAAATGATTTTCTATTGCCATTCATTTTTTATCCTGAAATTAATAAAATGGTTTATCACTTTTTTACACATCTATCTCTCTTTGTAACTGACCACAACTTCCCTTTCAGAACCAGATCTTACCAACTGGACATTCTTCAGGATATTATTCCCTTGAAAGGAGCTTGCTTTTGCTTTTCTACATTCATGTGACAAATGATAGAACTGCTACCGTTTTTGTTATTTTTCTCAGCAGTTTTTAACAGTTGATTATAAGGTCAATATTTTTAATATGGTGAACATATTTTTTATGTTATCTATGAAATCATAGTGCTTAAACTATACGACACTCATTGCTAATGTTCTGTAGCAGCTACAAAATCAGTTTCTAGGACTATACTGAATAATGACTTCAAATTTTGGCATGTACCTGTCTGAATGATGGATTCCAAACTAATAAGAATTACCAGTTTTGTGAACTTGCATTGCATTTGTCAAGCAATTCCTTACAAGTTTCTGTAATTGTCATTGTTTTAGGCCAGCTAAATAGCATGCCTTCAATAAAACTCATGAACTGTCATGCTATCACAGCACAGTAAATGACCAAAGGAACGATAGTGTTTCATCTGTAAATACATGCTTCAGAAGATGGCACTTCATAATTTTTGACATAGAAGTAATAAATACCCAGTCACACTATTAGCTGACTGTAGGCAAAGATGGTCACATAGAGAAACCACATACAAGTATGTTTTACTACTTGTAATGCATGAATGCATTCAACAGAAGGACTGGTTCATGTCAAAATACAGTACACAGATATAAACTTACCAGGATTCAAAGATGAGGATCTAAACAATGCACATGTATTTGTATTGACCTGCAAGGTACATCTGTGTCATAGAGAATTAATGGCATGCAAAATAAGCAAAAATTAACATATCTGTATCCTTGCTGTACAGTTTCAGCCTTACATATGGCTGTTTAGATTCCTGATCATGAACCTGATTTCTCTAAAACTGAGCAGACTGCTGTGTAGAAACATAGCAGCATCTTACTGAGCATTGATAGCACTGTGTCTGTATCTGTTTATTGATTTTTGAAATGTTTTCTGCAAGTCATTAAGGACTGAATTTACTAAATAGTCACAGCCATTTGCGTTTCAGGCTACATTTCCTTCAGAAAATGCATGGTAACACCAGACCTTTTATTCTAGAAACTTTCTAAGTTTCTAAGAGCAATATTTAAAATGAGATCCTCATTATTTTTGGGGCTTTGTCCCTCATTACTTTTGTCTTTGTCCAGATATTTTGTGCAAACAGTTGATAGCTATGATTGGCAGGCTAGATGAGAATTAATGCCCATGCGGTGTGCCTGCAATATCTGTAGGTATGTTCAAGTTTCACAGACATGTATTGCATGCATGAGCATGGTTTGTGTTGTTTATTAGAGATGCACTACAGTGTAAAGGAGGCATGAATATACAAATGGTGCCAAGTGCAGATTCTGACTTCACTACAGAATGTTCTCCATTAAATTTCAATTCCTGCCTCATCTGAATTGTCTACCTCAGTATTTTGTATGTTATACTCAATAAATGAGTTGAATAAGTAGTAGGACAACATACAGCCTTGTCAAATTTCTTTCTCAGTCATTAAGCAGTTAGTTATTCCATATCTGCTTCTAACCTTTGCTTTTTTCTACATACTGATTCCTCAAGAGGCAAATCAGCTGAAACAGCATTCACATTGTCAATTTGTTATAGTCCACAAAAACAAAGGCTTAAGAATCAATAAAGCAGAAGTAAGCATTTCTTCTGAAACTCCTTTGCTTTTTCCATTATCCCATAGATGTTATCAGTTTGATCTCTGGTGCTTCTCTCAATTCTAAAACTAAGTTTTTACTTCTCACAGTTCTTTGTCCATATATCACTGTTGTCTTGCTTGCATAACCTTGAGTATTATCCTGTTAGCATGTAAAACAAGTGCTCTTGTGCAATAATTTGAGCACTCCTTAGCCTTCCCCCCTTTTAAAGATTGCAATATAAATTGATCTTTTCCAATTCAATGTCCATTTCCATTTTACCCAAAGTTGCAGGCAAATTCCATACAGCACTGCAATAACATCATTTTGTAGGATTGTTAATGAATTCACATTGAATCCCATTAATTGCTATAGTATTATTATCAGCAAGGCTATCTAGGATACATTTAACTCCACATTCTATGACGTATACCTCTAGATCATAGAATATATCAGTGCATGCATCAGTGATGGTAAGGTTCTTCTTATATAGTACTTCTGTGTATTCCTGCTGACTCTTTATAATGTTACCACTTCTATGTATTTCTTGCAGTCATTGTCATTTATCAAGATCACAAGTCTTCTTGAGCAGAACTCTTGTGTTTACCATTCTGAAACCCTGTATTTGGTTTAACATACCTTTCCTTAGCCTTATTCCCTTTTGCTATCATCCTTTCTTTGACTACTTTCAAAGCCTTCAGTGGTAGACATCTTTATATCTTTAATATTCTTTCTTTTTGGAATATTTTCTCTTGTCTAGCTCTGGGCAATATTAAACATTTCTGTCAATGGATCTTTATGTGGTCTACCCAGCATTCATATCACTTGAATCTATTCTTATTACGTATTCACTTGGAATATTATTCATATAATGACTAGTCAGGATAGATTATTTTCTAGTTTTCTTTAATTTAATTCTTAACTTTCTGATAAGAATCTGATGTGTTTTTTTTTAACTGAGAAAGCTCCATGCCCTGTTTTTGTTATTGTATAGAGCTCTTCCACCTTTGAATACAAGTGTAGAGTTAATCTGATTCCAGTATAGAACTTCTAATGATATGCATGTCTAAAGCTCTCTCTTAGGCCATCGAAAAGGAGTGTTTAATATGGCCAGTGAATTATACTGTCAGAATTCTATTAGTTCATGCCCTACTTATTTTTGCCAAGGCCAAACCTGCCAGTTATTCAATGTGTATTTTGATTACCAGCTTTAGCATTCAAATTAACAGTGATGAAGCTGATATGTTTTGTTGATGTTGTATACAAAAATAGCTGCAAATCCTCGTAAAACTGATTAAATTTTTCCTACGCTGCATCTGTAATTGGAGCACAATTATATCTTTATAATGCCGAATACCTTATATTTTAGTGCGACTGAAAATCTTTTTTTTTTTATTTTTAGGCCGTAACTGAATATTGACTTTGACAACCTTTTATTAACAAATAAAAGGTGCACCATTTTTTCTCCAAAATGTTTGCCCACAGTAGAAAAGCTGAGGATCACGTGATATAAAATATCCTGTCCCATCTATTTTAGTTCACTGATTCACAAGACTAAGAGGCTGATATTTATTCTTGTTATCTGATCCTAATCCACATTAAGTAACTTGGTTCATAATTTTTAAGTTCCAAGTGCTAATGTGGTACAGTTATTTGCTGCATGAGACCTATTCTTCATCTCTGTCTCAGAAGAGAGATACTCTTCTGGCTTTAATTCCTCTAAGTCATAACCTCTAGCACTTTTCGTCTTCATAGCCGGCATTAGGCATAGGACAACTAGGAGGCCACCTAGGGTACTGCTCTACTAGGGGCACTTTTCCAGTATTTATCCGGTGTAGGTAGACCAGGTAGTTCCATTATATAGAGAGTAAGAGTGCCAAAGGATCCATCCGCATCACCTTTTCCCATTTTTGCACATGGGGTCAGAGTGTCACTTCAACAGTGACAATTATCTAGAGCTAATGTTTACACCATCAGGAGGCTAGCCTTGTTGTAGTAGTTCTTCCACACTACATATTCATGCTCACCCTCACACCTATGGCCAGTTTAGTGTGTCCAATCCACCTACTGCATATCTTTGGAACATGAGAGGAAACCAGATCTCCTGAAGGAAACCCATGCAAACACATGAAGAACATGCAGATTCCACACAGAAGGCTCTCTAGCCAAGAATCAAACAGAGAAACCTCTTGCTGTGAGGTGACTATGCTATCTGCTGTGCCACTTAGAGTGCCAAAGGATAATGCTATGAAACAAACCAAATGGCAAACAATATATACAAGGATCTATACATACACACCTTGACGATACAAAAGGAAAACAGACAAAAATAAGTGGGTTGGAGAGGGGCAGCTTCTGCAATGGTAATCTATGAGAACATCTACTGCTGTTATGATAAATTGACTTATACAACCTCACAGTGTTCAACATTAATATCATTGTTTCATTAGCCTATGTGATCCGGGTTGATTACCACATCTTAGACATCAAAAGGGAAAGGAAAAATAATTGCCCTGTCAACATCTGTTCAAGACCTGGCAAAAGGATTTCAGTTTGTAGTATTTTGTAACTGTATGTACAGAGGGCCAACATGCTTCCTTTAGAGTTCACACTATTCAAGGAAACCACCAAAGAAGCCAACATCCTTGTAGAATGGGCCCTAACCCTACCAGGAAGGGACTTATTATGGTGAATATAACAAAATTCAATAGCTTGATTCAACCATCTGTAAATAGTCTGCATTAACATTAGATGTCATTGCCTCTTACCTTCATAGCAGTCAAACAGCTGATCAGCTTTCCAGAAGGTGTGAGTTTTGTACAGGTAGAATCTGACTTACCTGTAGACATACAGAGTGTGAAGAATCATCTCTCCCGTCTTCTTGAGTTCAGGGTGAGGACAGGGAGATTAATATCCCTGAGACAACCTCAGGCATAAAAGAAAGGTTAATTCTTAAAGAAACATTGTCCTTGTGAAAAATGAGGTAGGGTTAACTCAACATAAGCATTTGAAACTCAACAATTCTCATAGCAGAAGTCTGAACAATGAGTAAATCAGTCTTCTATGTTAAAAACTTCAATTTAGCCCAGTAAGCTGCTTCAAATGGAAAAAAGCAAGCTTGTCATGTACACAGTAAGATCCCAAGGAGGAGTCACCTGTTTCTTAGGTGGATGGAGATGCAGCACCTCTTTCATAAACTGTTTAACTTGAGAATGATCAGAAAGGGGAGATTTAAGGGCAGGCAAACAAAAAGGACTGATACATGAACCTTGATAGAGAAATAAGGCAAGCCAGAGGGCAGCAACCCACAAACGTAAGCAAGAACCAGAAGCATCCTGGTATGGAGAGGGCCTTGATTATAGGACTGGCAACAGCTAGAAAATATTTTCTACTTGCGTATATATGATTTTCTAACACAATTCTTTTTCTACTTTAGTACGTGCTGCACATCTTCAGAAAAAATTGACTAAAAGATATTAAAATTCTGTCGTCCAAGTCATCATATTAAAGAGTTTCATCACTGGGTGCATCAGACAACCCGTTTTGTGTGAGAAAATCCAGTCTGTGTGGAAGCTTGTGGCAACTATCCATAGACAGATTGAAAAGAAAAGAGAATCATTGTTGCCTGGGTCAAAAGGGAATCATCACCCCAATTTCTGAATCTTTAGAAGATCCCTGGCTATCAGAAGGAAGGGCGGAAAAGCATACAGGAATATTCTCATCTATGGAGATGAAGAGGCTTATTTCTGAGCTTATTTACAAGGAGTACAGGATCATAGTTTGTTTAGTTATTTGTTCTGAATGGAAGCAAACAAATCTGCTTGGGATGTTCCTCACAGCTGCATGAATTCTTGGAAGACACCAGGGTGAGGTTTACATTTCTGGGGGCTCGTCCTTGTCCTACTTAGTCTGCTGCAATGATTTGCTCTGACAGACTGTATTAAGCTTGAAGAGTCAAAATGAGCTGAAATGCTATCATTCTGCAAAATGGATACAATCTGGCACCCCCTGTTTGTTTATGTATCACATCATATGGTGTTGATAGTGTAAACTTTTAGAGGTCCTAGAAACCCGAGATGATTTAACATTTTCAAAGCACTGATAGCTGCCAACTTCTTTTTGGCATTTATGTGCTTCTTTCTGTCACAAGTGGTACACAAACCTTGCACTTTCACCGGTTAAGAAACCACTCCCTATGCCAGCTCTAATGCATATGTAGTGACAAACTGAAGAGGGTCAGAATGAATAGAGGAAGATCTGAATTACAAGTGAGCTGGTCCTTGTTAGAAATCCCAAAAAAGTGATCTGAAAAGATAAAGGGTGAAGATGTAGAGTCTATACTGACCTGAAAAACCACAGAATTGTTCTCGTGTGAATTCTGACCACTGAAATCATTAGAATCACTGATGCCATGAACTCCAAAATACTGAAGAAGTTTCCTTGCATATACCTGGTCTTAAATGAAAGAACTTGGAAAGAATTATTCTGACATTACTACTTTTCCTGGAAAAAGAAAGTCGCTTCCTAGGGCAAAACTTAAAAGAAATCCCAGGTTGTGGATGGATGATGGATGGATGGAAGGATGGATGGATGTGAAAAGAAATATTTGTAAGTAGATTTGAAAACCCAGACTGAATACAAGATTCTAGACACTTGCTAAAGACTCTTGACAGCTGGAAAAAAAAAGTCTACAAAAACAAGACAATCATCCTCATATGGAAAGATGTGAATGCTTTGAAGTGTGCAGTAAGCAATTACTGGAGCAAAATATTTTGTGGATACCCTTGGAGCAGAAGTATAAATTAATAAAGGGGGAATAAGTCTTGACAAATGGTTTTAGAAAGGAATGGTGTACCAAAAGCCTCCATTTCCTTCTCTCTTTGGTGCCAGGAAAATCCTTGACAAAATATAGTTGCCCATTTGGCAGTGAGGTACTGTCCCTATTACTCATAATCCAAGCATTTGCTTCAGGATGAGAGGAAACAAACAGACTTGGTTCCTGGGGTAGGGAGGAATCCCCTGGAAAAGAGGAAGGAATTTCCATAGCTAAATGTACCCCTGGTGAATTTTCTTTATAACCTATATATCTGCTGCAGTCCTGTAGTTTGTGTAACAAGTGAATATTTTCTCCACCTGTATATAATTACTCATCAACTGCTGTTTAAAAGTTTTTGAATTTGTTGTGGTATTTTTCTCTCCAGGCCTCTACTGAAAATGCCCTTGGCTCAGTCAGATTTTCCCAGTTACCAAAGGACAAATAAAATAAGTAAACCATCGATCATACCTCTCAACCACTTAGTACAAGAATTCTGGAAAAAGCCTAAAATAATTGGGGGACAAAGGCCTAAAAAGAGACAGATTTTAAATAATTCTGCTATAAACTTAGAAAGTTGCTAGGATAATAGAATGTGTGTTATCATACATTTTCTGAAAGATGTGAAGTATGAAACTCAAATGCATATTATTATTTAGGTACACCACTGATATCCTCCCAACAAGCATGATATCCTGTCCTAAAAACATAAACCTACCCAACCTGTTGGGCAATTCTGTCAAAAAACAGAATTTTTACACAAAAAGTTCACATTAGAATTTATACACAATCTCTCTTAGAAATGCAATGACAGTTCAGGAAAACAGTTTCTTAGCAAGCATGATTTTATTTAGAAATACATAAGGTTTCCTCTGAAAAATACATTTTAGTTCCACAGGGCCCAGTGAAGGACTGTACTTTGGTGGCAAAAAATGCTCTGAATATATTGGCATTCTGTCTTTATAACTGAGCTCTCCTCAAATTTCTGACAAGTAGAGAATGTGGAAGGTGGCTTTAAGCTTTGAAACCTGGTCAGTCACTAGGGTAAGACCCAAATAACCCAGGCTACTGTAACAGTGATCAAAATGCTGAACATTGCTGAATTCCAGTTTGCTTAAGGTATGTGCACTTTCATTCACAGTAGTACATGCAAATGCAAGTACATCTGTGTTATAGTTTGCAAATACATGATGGGGGAATTATGGCAGTATCTGTGAGATCTTTGCTTAAGGGAAAGACTATTAAGAGAACCTAATATGGTGTGCAGTAAATAGGAAAATGAGGTTAATGGGAGACCCACGAGCACCAATTGTGCAGTGAAAGTATAAAAGGGAGCCGAACAGATGAGACATGGAACAGTATGGTGCATGTCTTTACAGGTGTATAGGAAAAGTGTATAAGTTCATAAGTTCATAAGTATGTACTATGTTAACGAATATGCTAACAACCACAAGGGGCTGTTTAAGCCTAGCCGTGCATCCCAAATCTTTGACAAGTTCTGGTAGCCTTGATAAGTGTAAGTAGGGGTTTGGGAGATGAAATATTTACAAGCAGTGGCTTGGGAGATTAACCATTTACAGGTTGCCTGTGTCCACTAGAGACATAAGTGCCTAACCAGGGATGAATTTCCTCTTCCCCATCCAATTGTCCAAGTTACAAGAGAATTGGGTTAGGAAGGAACTCTGCTTCACATGGATGGGCAGCCTGTTCCAGAGAAGGGGTAATCTCTGGGATACATACCTGTCCCGCCAGCAGAACTTATTTACATCAGAGGCAAGATTTAAGTCTTTAGAATGGGTAATTCTGGTGCTGTTTGTTTTTCAGGTATGCAGGAGGTCCATCAGGTTGGGGTCTGACAATAACTTGTATACCAGGTAGAGATCTCCCATCAACAGCCTGTAAGAGGCAGAATATGGTGACAGAACATTGCAGTGGTCTGTATAGGACATGTTGCTTATGCCCTGAATTATTTTAGTGAGGAACCTCTGTGGATGTACTAATTGGTGGATGTGCCTGGTTAGGTATATAAGCAAGGGGGCATTGTACTCAATGCTAAGTCTGATGAATGCTGAATACAGTAGAAAAATTACCATTTTGGCCCAATATACCATATGTTTGTTTATAAGTTGCACAACATAGAATGATTTCCTCACTGCTGTAAACATGGGATGGTCAAAGGCTATATTACTGTCTATGTCATTCCCCAGGTTACTGACTACTGGGTCAACTCTTAGGGGTGTATTGTCAATATGATAGTTACAAGGGGTGGATGACTTCCCAATGGCTACTATTATGCATTTCTTGGCATTGAGTTTTATTCCAAGGCACTGACACCAGTTATTTGTCTATGCTAGCCATTCCTGGAGAGCATTTGTGTCAGTGGGGAATTATATGACTGCTCCTAATTTGCAACCATCTACAAATTTAGTCAGCCAGACTCCATCGACACTGGCCTTGACTTCAGAGAAGTAAATTCACTTTGTAGAGGTGGATTCCTCAATTCTAACTTCCTAGGTTCTGCCAGTGAGCCAGCTAGCTAGCTATCCTCTGGGTGGCATAAAGGTTTATACTTAACTTCTTGAGTTTGTCAACAACATCTGAGTGAGGCATTGCCTCAAATGTCCTGGCTAGGTCAAAGTGGACAGTGTGAACCATTCTACCCTCATCTATTGCTTTGTTGACCTTCTCAAAGAAGTCTAACTGGTTCGGTATGCATGACCTGCCCTTGACAAAACCAAATTGGGATGGATCCAGTGTCTGGAGGTTTCTTATATCATTATTGTTAATTTCCATGATAATTGTTTCCATTGGTTTGCATATGAGAATAGTGAGATTTATGAGTCTGTAGTTTCCAGGAGCTATAGATGGCCCACCTTTGTGCAGAGGGATGACTGTTGCTGTTCTTCATTTGACAGGCATGATGCCTGTTTGGAATCTTTAGTTCAAAGGCAGTTCCAGACAGCCTGATAGGTCATATTTCATGCTATTTAGAAGGCATTCTGTGATGTTATCTGGACCTGCTGATGCAGTGTCCTTGGCCTTACACAGAGCATTGAAGACCCGTTCTCTAGTGATTTTATGGGGGATTATATTTGGTGATATTTCCTAAGGAAAGCTTGAGGGGGACTAAGAGGTAATGTAGCTGAAGTCAATGGGGATATAACACTGTCAGGCCAGTCACCAGCAAATTATAAGCCTAAGAATGTTGAAGTTTTTGAGGGAGATGTTTTCAGTGGTTATGGGCAGAGTATGGCTGAACACCTACATGTAGGATTGACACTCTTAGTGGAGTATATAGAAAAGGAGGTATACAGAGAGATACAGAGTGGGTAAGAACAGTCAGTGTTGCCATGGTAAAATTATGTTTTCCCATATACAGCAATATGCCTGATAAGGAGAAATGAAAGAAAAACATGGTCTCCACAGAGGTGAAAAGTGGAAAAAGCAAGTTGTCTCATGTTGAGAATGAGGTGCTAGTGCAGACTGTCTGTCTCAATGACTAGCAGCACTTTGGGCAGGATGCATTCCTTGGAGTTGTGTCATTTGTGGCAGAGGCGATTCTTATA
This sequence comes from Protopterus annectens, assembly GCF_019279795.1. Classification (NCBI taxonomy): domain Eukaryota; kingdom Metazoa; phylum Chordata; order Ceratodontiformes; family Protopteridae; genus Protopterus; species Protopterus annectens. The sequence continues at coordinate 502,943,187 of NC_056741.1, read as the reverse complement.
ACAGGTGATGATCACAGTCATGCATCATACCTCCATCTTGCCAGTGCCATGGTGCTACCTATGAAACTTTTGGAAGAAGTAGCTGTTATGGGTGAGGCTGCATATAGAGTAACCAACCATCTACCTTACATGCCCTGAACCTGCCTAGTAGATTGAGCCATACTGCAGCAACTACAGCTATGGTTCTGTCCCAGCATGTAGACAGAGCGACACACGCACACACACACACACACACACACACACACACACACACACACACACACACACACACACACACACACACACACACACACACACACACACACACAAAAAAACACTGCAGCTCCCACTGCCTCACACACTCAAACAACCAGTGACAGTGACCCATCAAAAAGAATTTTGCAATAATTTCCTCCAGCCCCATGCCATATGCACAGTGCAGTCATAATGTTTCACTTTCTACAATGTTCGCAAATTTTCCTGTGAAAAAACTGCAGACTTGCATTCTCTCCCCCACTTGTGTAAATAATAATTCATGTGCCCTGCCCTTTGTACTGTGAGACTTGATTTGCCTATGTCTGATGCATGGTGTAGACAGCCTATGCATAGGTAAGCACAGTTTGGTGTTAAGTTTGTATGCATCACTTTTACTGTACTGCATATACTGTACTCTCACACCCTCTGATCTAATGACAAACATCTACTCACAATCTACAAACCACACAAAATAGGTGACATTAGTCTTTCCTCCAACAGTTTAGCAAAAACATATAGCTCAGCCCCAATAACCATTATGATCTCCCTAACAATTCCCATCTTCAAAACCTCTTTAATATCTCACCTCTCAAACATCTGGCTCTGCTTCTACCTAACTCCAAGCTGACACTACATACTAATCCCCTTCATTACTTCCTTTTAACTACTTTCATCCTAACTACTCTTAATTATTATTATTCACTCTAGCATTCTTCAGACTTACAGCTCTTCTAGAAAACTCACTTCCTCACTACCTTCCCTTGTAAGGATGCCATCCTTCTGTGTCTGTCATTCTATTTAACATTCAATGATTCACAGACATCAGCCCAATTCTGAGTCAATTAAAACATTATTTCAAGATATTGGCTTAGATTTAAATTTAATAATAGCTTAAATAAACTACTGGGTGATATTGTCTGTAAGAAAGGACATACTTAAAAAGTAGATTTGAATGTGTAGGCATGACAGCATTCATCCATCAAAACTTCAAGGAAGTGCGGTCATTGCAATCAATACAAATTTAGAATGGGAGGCAAAAATTTGATGGTTAAAAATAAAAAAAAAAATGCAATAATAATAATAATAGTAATTATCAATGTTAACAATATTCATAATTAAGAGTAAGAGCAATAATATCAACAAGTTTGGAACCAGGACAGTTTGACCACAGACGATTTGACCCCAATGCAATTGTATACACTTTCATATTTAAATTTACATTTATTGTCTATGGGAATAGTTAGTGGACAGTTTGACCCCAACTTTTTGATCCCAATTATATAAAAAATGTTCTTAAAGTTTTATAAAAACAGTTTATTGCTTAATACTTCAATCATGATTTTTTTTCATAGGAATTTAATATATTATTTAACTTTTTTATATCTAAATGCTAATTTATTTAACAGTTTATTTAATTTGTAAATATAATTAATAACATTTTTTAACTTTTTAACTTTAAAAATCAATGTTATTTAGCACTGTAAACATTAATATTTTAGAGTAACGTTAATAATATTATTATCATATGTGCTTCAAATGCAAATGTTTTAAACAATTTTATATGTAATCAGGACTTCTTTTTTCTCAATTTTAAGGTGATCTTTGACATTTTCTCAGTAACTATGTAGATGCACAAGCTGCTAACGTTTTTTTTTTCTTTATGTCAAATTGTCTTCTTCTTCTTCTTCTTCTTCTTCATTTGGCTTTTCCTGGTTAGTGGTCGCCACAGTGGATCACCTTGTCAGCTCATAATTGGCAGTGGAGTTTTACGGTGTTGAGTTGCCAGCCCAGCACCCAACCTTCCACAGAAGGCACACACACACACACACACACACACACACACACACACACACACACACACACACACACACATGCACTCATGCCTAGGGCCAATTTAGAGTGTCCATTCCAACTACAGCATGCCTTTGGGATGTGGGAGGAAACTGGAGCACCCGGAGAAAACCCACGCGACCACAGGGAGGACATGCAGAATCCGCACAGAAGGCACCCCAGCCGAGGATTGAACAAGAGAACCTCTTGCTGTGAGGCAGCAACGCTAACTGCTGCACCACCGCGGCCGTTCTTTATGTCAAATTGTCTGTTTTTTTTTTCTTGCCTTGCCATTTTAATGGCAATCAGCAGGTGGCAGTAGTCTCATATTTTCAGTCTGCAGTGATGCATCTCTACTTTAGAAGTAATGAGTGGTGATTTGCATTCCGTAATTGTAATACAAGCTAATTGCTAACTCTGGTAATTGTGTTTTAATTTTTTTTTTTAATATAGGATGTTTTATGCCATTACTTTGTTTATTTTTCTGTTTATGTGTTACATTTTTATATTTGTAGTGTTGAAAATAGCTTTTTTGAGTTACGTAGCATTTTTTTTAACGTTTCTTTATTTCTACATGTTGTTCTGCTTTTTTACTTAGGTAATATTTGATATTTTATGTTTATACTGTTTTAGATCTGTATTTTGAATGTTTTAATATTATCATTATAGGGTCAAACCATTTTGCACCCACAAACTTTACAATAAAAAGAGAATTATGACCAAAGTTTGAAGAGTAATTACCAGAATGACAGAGCCCTAGTCACTGAAATAAACAACTCAAAACCTTAAATAAATCCAACAAAGCAATGTTTTAGGCTAAAATGGCTACCCAAGCCAAATACAGTCACAAAACCTTTTATATTTATGTTCATGATCTCAAAAGCACAATGCAGTAAGGCACTGAACCGACTGTCAGTGATGCTACCTAGAGTGATACAGAAGATAGAGGGACCCTAATGATGGAGAAAGTCAGCTCTAACTTTACCCCTCTCCCTCCTCCATTTCTCACTCAGGATATACCTGACCCTGGCTCACTTACAGCTATCACATAAGACCAAGTGCTAAAAATGATATCCAAAGCTGAAAATACTGCATTGATTGTTCCTGACAATATTTCTGGACTCATATTTGAATAGCATGAAGCACAATTTAGCCACCACCTAACTACACTGCTCAACCTCAGCCTCTGTGCAGGTTTTGTACCAAGCAAATGGTGAGCAGCTACAATTATTCCCCTGCATAAGGGAGGACCTTCCACAGACCCAGGCAATTATAGACCCATACGTCTGACCAGCTTCATATGCAAAGCCATGGAAATCAATGAAGACATAGGGAAACTCTAAACACTGAACTCATCAATGTTTGGATTCATCAAGGACAGGTCATACTTACTCCACCTGGCAGACATTTTTTTAAAAGGTCACCAAAGCAATAGCTGAAGTTAAAACAGTTCACATCACATATCTTGACTTATGATAGGTGCTTTTGACACGATCCCCAGTTGTGGCTTAGTGGAAAAGCTAAATGAACTAGAAATAAATCCCTATGTCACCCAGCTTGCCAGCTTGCTCAGCAGATCAGATGCAGGAAATCAAAACAGGAGAAGTTAACTCCACTTGTAGACCAGTCACCGGTGGAGTCCCTCAGGGTTCTGTGCTGGGACCACTTGTGTTTGACATCTACGTCTCTGTAGTAAAAGACAATACCAAAGGGCTCTGGCTGACAGATTTGCATATGACTGCAAACTAGGAGCAGTCATAGAATCCCTAAATGACTTAGCCATCCTGCAGGAAGGTTTGTCCCAAATAAATAACTGGTGCTAAAATCATGGACTGAAACTGACTACCAAAAATGCATTATTGTATCCTTTGTGAATTCATCTCCCCAAGGTACTACCACATTGACAATATCCACCTATGACATGATCACGTTGTTTGGGATTTGGGAACGTATTTAGATAGTGCCCTAACTTTTGACCAGCATGTGTCCATTGTAATAAGAAGAAAGTCCTTCTGTACAGAGCAGCTTATAAACAAAGGCATTCTGTTTAGATCTAGAGATGTCATTGTCCATTTTACTTTGCCCTCATTAGGCTATTTATTTATTTTTATTTTTATTTGACATTTGTTTACCGGGGTGGTCTGACAGATCCCATTTTCAGCAGAGGCCCGGGGAGAAGAGCTCCACATATAGTACAATAAAAATACATTAATACCCAAATACAGTACAAATCACATTAGAAATACTATACAAAATAAGTTGAAAGAACAAACTATGTTACACGATGTTACAATATATACTACACATCTAGAGAATTCTATAGAGTTAAGAACATTATAGAAAATAAGTCACTCTCACTATACATGATGTAGTGTCCAAAAAATACTATGTAAGCAGTTCAATGCGAGACATTGACTGCTATATTACATGACAAAAAATAAATAAATAGAATGTTAGTTTCAGTTAGAAAAATAGTAGCCAGAAAGTTAGTGACGCAGAAAGACAGTGAGAGTTAAAAAGAATAGAAACAATACAGCCTGAGCAGTAGTTTAAGGATATGATATAGAAACAGAGAAGGAGTTAGAAGAGCCTCAGAATCTTGCAGACTGTGAGGGATTAAAATGTGACAGAAGAGAAGAATGAGGCTATTTTGTAAGAAGAGGAAGTGCTGAGCATCAGGTAGGTTTTATGCAGGAGTAGAGCCATGTATTTTTGAGATGATTTTTTGAAGAGGCTTTGAACTGGGTTAGGCCAGTAATAAACTTGGCAGCTAGAGGTAGTGAATTCCAAAGTATAGACACAGAGTATAAATATAGAGAGTGACCTGGTTTTCTTGTGGATTTTGAGATAGCAAAGAGATTTTTTGTTTTCTGATCATAGGGATCGATTTGGTGTGTAAGGTGTGACTAGATTCGTTAGTGCAGGGCAGGCAGTAGGCTTGAAAATAAGGTTGTGCAAGGTGGATAGGTGAATAAAGGCAAATTGGTTGGGGAGTTCAAGCCAGTTTAGTTCTAGGAGTGGTTTACAGTGGTGTGTGTGATATCTAGAGTGTGTGGCAAACTTAGTAACTTTGTTGTAGCACAGTTCCATCTTGCTTATGGTAGAAGTTTGTAAGTTAGTTAGGATGTAGGGCACCATAAAGAAGAGAGGGAAATAAAAATGTTTTTTTCAGGGATAGTTTTGGTTGCTGAGTAAAGAAATGTTTGTTTATATGTGAGTCCTAGCTTTTGATGAGTTTTCCTTATATTTTGATGTATATGGGGATCAAATGAAAGTCTATCAATGATGACTCCTAGAGGTTTGGTTTCCTGCGCTATTTCTATGACAGTGTTGTCAGATGCAAGAATGTTAAAATGATCAGTGACAAGGGAGGTGTTCTTGAGATGAGTACTAGTTTTATATGTACAGTATAATGCTCCCTTTGCCATACATCTATCCAGACACATGCGACAATTGGAATGCTTACAGAGATACCTTACTAAAAGAATGCAAGACCCAAACAATGAGTGTTACGTGGACCAAACCAAAGCCCTGTCACTATACTCGGTATCATTTATATGGCTAAGAGTTAAACTGTGTTTGCCATACAAGGCATCCTCTGATACAATACTGATGAACCTACTGCACATCCGCAAGCCAAATAGCATCAGTAATAACTGGCCTTGAAATCTTAACCTCTTCTGTAACATCAACAGAATAGTTTGGGTTGGATGGGTATATTTCACAGAGGATACTGCCACTCTAGAACAGACTCACCATCCACGTAAAACAAAGCTCATCCCTGTCCATATACAAGCACAATGTGGATCTATGGATGGACAATAGAAAACTTACCCCAGGACTGCGCCTGTACTACTAATGGACAGAGGCAGCTCCTTAATGCTTTACCCCATTCATGCGTAACTTTAAATTATGTATGGTGTTGATCCCAGTTATTCTTACCAGGAGTAGTATATAATTATCATCCATGGGATAGGTAAAGCCAGCCTAACACTAAATGGAATAGGTTATGTCAAGCACTGAGAGAGAAATTACCTTGGCTTAAAATGGCCCTCAGGTTCTGCTAGCCTAGTACTTACCGTTGAACTTTTGAACATATGTATATACCTCTAAAGCAGTCAATGGCTACATTTGGGGAATTATTTTTAAACCATTCATTTTTTTATTTGTTTTCAATTAATATTCAGTGGATATATTATGCTTATTGGCTGAACACTTATTTTGAATGAATATTTAGTTGAAAAAAGTGTTTTTGTAAAGATGAATTGTATTCACATATTTTAATTAATTTGCTTTTCATTAATTTTACGTATCACATGACTGATTATATTATATATACATGAGTATTTTGGGATTAGTGCTCATTCTTATAAAGTCCTGCTGGAGGTGTTTTAAGGTCAAAAGTGCTTAACAAGTCTTGGAATAAATTTATATATTAATTTACTGCAAGAAGTCATGTTTGTGTTTTGTTGCAGAAACAAGATCTTGTGGTTATTAGTTGTAATTTCTTGCACCTAGCTGGTTTATTTTTTTCCTATAGAGACAGAGTAACATAAAGTAAATAACTGCTCATGTGAGAGAACATTGCAAGTATACTAGCAGAAAATACTTTCAATCATAAAAAAAATCTTTAAATTAGTAATGATTGCCTTTATTCTGTATCTGTAGACAAAATCAACTGTTATGTTAAAGTTTTTTTAGTCCATCATCAAAAGCTGTGATGATTGTCTCTCATGAGTAAGTTTAATTGTGACAGCTTATGGTCACCATGCTTACTGCTTCTACCATGATTAAAAAAAAATGATTGCAGGCACTTGTAACAGAAAATATAATATTAGACGATTTGTATCTATTTATGTTGGATGTAACTCATTTTTGTACATTCTATTTAAAAGAATGTATGTGTTACGTCTGTAGATAAGAATCACCCTAATTCCTTGTGAAGGTTCAGAGATAAGGAACAGCTGTTTAGCCTCATTTGCTGTTTTCCTAATCTGAACCAACCAGTTAAGGGAGGAATTTGATCTGGCCAATGGAATCCAAATTTCAGGTTTTCTTGTAAAGCTTTATTTACTTACTTACAGAAGCTCAGTCACCATCTTCCTTCACAGTGCAGAGCCTTTGATCACTTCATCTACCCCTGAAGAAACTCAGCCATGAGGTTCAACTGTCATTTTCATTGAAAATGTTTCATTGTGCAATAACCTTTGCTCAATTCATCCACCCCTGACTCTGATACCAGAGGAGCTCTGCCACAAGTTTCAACTATAGACTATTTTCACTGAGAACATTGACATTGTTCAATGTAAGCAAGTTCAACATGAACATCCCTGCAGTGTATTAACTCTAACTAGCCAAACACATACCTGCCCTGTACTGGAAAGTGGCTATGACATTCCCCCAAAAGGTGTAGTCCTTGAACTCTAAGGATCACTTAGTGAGACAGTGTCCTTTCTCTTGATAGGTATAGAAGACTGCATATGCTAATTACTTAGTGTCCCTGATTTGTGTATTCAGTAAATGAAAGAAAAGCGGTTCTACTTTATGACTTGTTGTTATTCAATCTGTATCATCTATAAGCGTATTGCTCTCTCTAATTATTTACCTGAGGATGGGAACCCAGCTACCCTACCCCCAGTTTCCATCCACCCCTTACTTTAACATTCTATTTCTCACATAACCATTTCACCTTTGCATCCATTACCTTACCCTCCCCATACATCTTTACTACTATCATACAAGAACTCATGTTTCTATTTTCCTATTTCTGTATTTCCATATAACATTTTGCATCATTTCCAACAACCTTTCTCCCGCCCATGCTGCTTTGCACTATTTCCATTCATACTCAGACCCCTTCCCCAACAGTTATCTATCCTTTATTCTACATTTCAACCTTTAATTTCCCCAAATGAAACCTCACTACTTACATCATAATTTCATCCTCATACTCTCTCCTTTCATATAAATCTGTTTCTTATATTTCAGGAACATAAGGGAAGATGCCAGGGCAACTTAACATTCTTTCTCCATAGAAAATAATTATTTTACCTACCTTCTACCAGCTTTCAGACTCCACCACCACTAAATGTCCTACAGCCATGCAACATCTTGCTTCCTTCTTGATTCGTACTTCCCCACTACCTGTCATCAATAAAATAACAGATCCCTTTACTTGATCATGATTGTCATCAGTTTACACTCTGTTTTTCTCATCCTATTGAACCATCTCTCATTCTAGCATGACTCAATAATAGCTTTCAACATCTCTCCAACACTGTCCCAGTCACCTATCTGTGCATCCTCCCAAAATTTTCCACACACACACACTGCACCAAACCTGTCTATGAATGCCCCTCATCTTTACCTGAAACACTGACTGATGAACTCCATTTCAACTAAAATCAAAATAAAATTAAGTGGAAAAATTCTATAAAAGAAAAGGAAAAAACAAACAAACACACAAAAAAATCCAATAATCAATAAATAATACCCTAGTATACTAAACTCCTTCTAGAAGACATTCACCGTAATCATGGCTCCATGTGTGACAACCAGCCTTAAGACAATTCCCTTCCACACACAGCTCTAACCCTCACAATAATCTACCCCCTCCCCAGCAATCTTATTTTTCCACTATAAATAATAGAAGCTTAAAAAATGAAACTTCTGAACTATATGCCTCAATTACCTAACACAAGCCTAATATTCTTGGTATAACTGAAACATGGCTTAAACTCAGCATAAACAATTCTGAAATTACACCTCACAGCTATAATATCATCTGTAATGACTCCTTAAAGAGGAAATGTGATGGTAGTATGTGCTGTATCTTTAAGAAGCATATCAAGGACTGAACATGCACATATAAATACCAGGCATGTGCTATTCCTAGACCCATTTTGACAGTGCAGCCAGAGAGTGAGCATGTTTGATTTCAGTGGTTAGTTGGTATATAAGTTACTTAAGTTAAAGTCAGTAAACCTCTATTGTGATGTGTTTGTATATAATAAAACTACTTGAACAGAACCCACACGATTTTTCTATTGTGTCTAAAGTAGGAGAGTGACATGGTGTCAGATATGGGATTGCAGAGAATGATATTCAGAGCTGTGAGGTGCAGAGATAACAGTGAATGTAAACTAAGAGAAATGAGCATAAAAAAGCCAGAAAATAATCAAAGGTAATGAGAATTCACACAAACTGCTTATTTTATAAAAAAGATAAAAAGGAGCATTGCAAAGAAACAAATTGCATTATTAAACAAGTGCAAGGCACACAAGATTTATTAACTAAGTGAAATGTTTAAGATTAAGATATTTGATAAAATGATTATCAGAAAAGTAAAATGAGTATGTTTATACAAGATAACTATGTTTAAAGCAAAATGAGTGTGTCTGAGGCAAAAAGGGCCTTTTTAGAGTAAAACAAGCACAAGAAAAGTAAAATGGGCATGAAAGAGATTAAACACACAAAGCAAATATAATAAGGGCAAAAAGGGCACATTAAGTGTAAATAAAGCAAGCTGACTGCATGTTTTTTGGCAAAGTGCTGTGTTTTAGCATAAATATGACTTTGTATTGTATCAAGGGCATAACTAGAGTTATTCAAAGTATCTCAAAGTGTGCAAAAGTGCTTACAGTTTGTGCTTATTACTGAAGAGTTATTTGTGCGCAAAGTGCAAGTATTTCATGAAGTACAGTCAAAGTATAGCCATTTAAAAAAGTTTTCTTGTGCTGGGTGTGTCTATTCTCAAAGTACTGCCATTAGAGAGAGTTTCTTGCACTGTAAAGAATTTTCTAGCAAAGTACTGCCATTTTTGTTAATTTCAGTGTGCTGTGTACTATTTATTCGTAAAGTGCAATTACTTCAAAATCTTAGTTACTCTGAGCTTATTCTGCCTAGTTTGTTTGCATTGCTCAGTTATTTGAAATGTTTCTTAAACTGATGAGGTGATTTCATGCAGTACAGTAATTTCAAGAGTATTACAGTGCCTGACAGACTTATTTCACATAGCTCATTTATACAGAGGCTTGCTGTGCAAATGGAAAAAGTCACAGATACTGGTATAAGTTTCTGGCATATGTGTATGTGTATGTGTTCATGTTTATTTGCAAAACCCTTCACTGGTATGTTTTAATATGGCAGATGGATTTCAAAAGCCCTTACCACTTGTATTTGATCAGAATATTGTGGAGAATTGGAGAATATTTGAGCAAGAGTACAATATTTTTATAAAAACAGCTTATTCAGATAAAGATGCACACAGCAGGATATTCATTTTGCTAAACCTAGCTGGGACAAAGGACATTGAAAGAGAGCATTCATCTGTGTATGCACCAGCAGTATATGAGGGAGAAGGTGAAAATCATCATATTGTTGTACAGGCTAAATCAATGGAAGACCCCAAGTGTTTGAAGTGCAAATTCAGAGAAAAGTGTAACCCCCAGACAAATATTACTTTAGAGAGGCATTTGTTTTGTACGAGATATCAGAAACCAGGGGAAACTTTTGCAGCTTATATAACTGCCCTGAGAAACAAAGCTAGCATTTGTCAATTTGGTGACTTAAACGATGAGTTCATAAAAGACAGGTTCATGTGTGGTACTAATAGTGCTGCTGTGAGAAAGATTTTGCTTCATGACAGTGATTTAACATTGAGTAAAGCCAATGAGATTTGTCAAATCCATGAAATTACAGAAAATCGCACACATATGCTTGCAAGTAACAAGAGCATGGTTTCAGCAGGGTCCAGAGCAAATGTAGATAGCATACAACACATAGCAACAGAAGTAGGCCTAAACACATGGCAACCACAGCCCCTACTGGCTCTCCAGGGAAACCATGTAGTTTTCCAGCAAGTTCTAAGACCAGTTCAGTTAAAGGAACATGCTCAGTGCAGTACAAATGTGAATTAGCAAAACCCAAGTCCAGTTTTATTGTTAACTGTCACAACTGTGGTGCCAATCATTAGTCTAAAAGATAGAAATGCTTAACATTTGGCCAGCAATGTCACAAATGTAAAAAATGTAACCACTTTCAAAAGTTTTGCAAATCAAGCAAACCGCACACAGTTGTAAAGAAATGTTACACAAAAAAGCAAGTTGATCAAAAAGAACTACAGCAGTAAATTATTTTTTATGTAGATAGTGTATCAGTAATTGATGAAAGAGTTGATGCAATGAATTTATTGGCAAAGAACGAGGTATTTTGTACAGTCCAGTTAAATGGTAAATCCACAGAGCTTAAAGTAGACACTGATTTAAAGTGTAATGATATATCAGTGGACACATTTGCTAAAGTGAGAATTAATGAGCAACTCAATGTGGCCAGTAGTGCGAAACTTGTTGCTTATGGAGGTGAAGAAATTCAAACTGAAGGCTCAGTGATGCTTTTATGTTATTTGGCTAAAAACAGTTACAGCTTGTTATTCAATGTAGTCTGAAGACCAGTACAGTCATTATTGGGTCTCAAAGACGTTTTGAAAATGAATCTGCATTCTTTTACCAAAGAAGTTCATCACATAAGTGCATATCCTAGTTCCATTTTTTTCTGAAGCCATTTTCTCAGAGTATGCTGATGTTTTCGATGACAAGTTGGTCAAACTTCCAGTTGAGTACTCCATGAAGTTAGACCTAGAGATTACTCCAGTAGTTTGACCAGCAAGAAAAGTTTTGATAGCTTTACAAGGTAAAGTCAAACATAAGTTGAATAAAATGACACAGCAAAGTATAATTTGTCCAGTTAAAGAACCAACTGGATGGGTGTCATCTATGGTAGCGGTTCACAAAAAAAAAGGCTCAGACGAAATCAGAATATGTAATGACCCAAGAGATCTGAACAAAGCATTGAAGAGACCACATCATTCAATGTGCACAGTCAAAGAGGTTGCAGCCCTAATACTGAATGCCACTTTTTTTTTCTGTTTTGGATGCAAAAAGCTCATTTTTGGCAAGTGATGCTGATAACAAATCCTCATTACAAACCACTTTTGGTACCCTGTTTGGCAAATATAGATTCCTAAGGATGCCATTTGCAATAAATTCTGCAAGTGAAGTCTTTCAATGTGCAATGGAGAAAATTTATTTGGGTTATCTTTGTGCAGTATTGGTTGGAGGCAACGGTGAAGCAGTGCATGACAAAAACCTAAAGAGACGTCTTGACAGAGCATGTGATGTAAACTTATAGCTCAATCCTCTAAAGTGCAAATTCAGACTACCAGAAGTTACATATGTAGGTAATTTATTTACCAGTACTGCTTTTGAGATGAGACCTGACCAAGCAAGCAGGTATTATTGAGATTTCAGCACCAGATAATATTCAAGCTCTACAGCATTTCCTAGGCATGGTCAACTATTTAGACAAGTTTATACCAGACTTCAATGAGCTGACAGCACCTTTAAGAAAGTTGACATACAAAAATGTTACAAGGCCATGGTTAGAATAGCACCAGAAAGCATTTGAAGACCTTAAGCAGAAAATTGCCACCCCACCTATATTAAGATGCTATGATGCAAATAAATCAGTTACTCTTTCCTGTGATGCTTCAAAATTTGGTCTTGGTACAGTTATTTTTCAAGAGGCAGACCAGTAGCCTATGCATCAAGAACACTTACCCAAATTGAGATGTGATATGCTCAAATTGAGAAAGAACTTTTGGCAATAGTATTTGCATGTTCCAAGTTTCATGATTATATCTATGGTCAATCTTTTCAGACTGAAACTGATCATCATTCTAAAGAAGCCTATGCATTCAGCTCCAGTACGATTACAAAGAATGATGCTCAAATTGCAAAAGTACAACTTCAAAATGGTCTGTATGAAAGGCAAACTACTTTGTCTGGCTGATAATTTATCCAGAACACCCAGAAATACAACAGAACAACTTGACACAGAGAATTTTGACTTTGACATGATGGCAGTGAATAATTTCTCAACCACTAGACTTGATGAGCTTAGCGATCACACAAAGACTGATCCAATTTTGCAAAAGCTCAGTCACTACATTAATACTGGATAGCCATCAAAGCAATCTAGTGTGTCACCTGAAGTTCAAACCTATTTTCCTTACAGAGATGAAAGGTTGATGGAAGATGGCATTATTTTCAAAGGTCCTAAAATTGTTGTTCCTGTTTCCTTACAACAAGAATATATCCAGATTTTGCATTGTGGTCACCCAGATTCTGCATCTACTAAGAGAAGAGTGAGAGAATTTGTATTTTGGCCTTCACTAGTGAAAGACATTGATAAAGTACTTTTTCTTATTCAGTATGCAATAGTACTAGACCGCATTTGCAAAGAGAACCACTTCAGCTAAGTCAAGTTCCTGAACTACCTTGGTCAACAGTAGCCATCAATATATTCAAGTGGAACAATCGACACTACTTAGTATTAGTAGTCTCTTATTCAGATTGGTTTGAGATTGACTTACTACCTAATTTAGCATCCACTACTGTTATTACTAAGTTGAAACGTCATTTCTCCATCCATGGTAGTCCACACAGAGTTGTTTCTGACAATAGTACTCACTTTACTAGTCAGTTATTTCAGAAATTTGCAAGAGAATGGGACTTTGTACATGTTACTAGTAGTCCTGAATATCCACAGTCAAATGGGCTAGCTGAACATGCAGTGCAGAGTGCAAAGCAATTACTTGAAAGGTCAAAGGGTGACAATACCGATGTCTTTTTGAATTTACTTAATCTCAGAAACATATCCCATGACAATATACTTGGGTGACCTGCTCAAAGACTTCTATCCAGGCAAACCAGAATGATGCTGCCTATTAATTCCAGTTTATTGAAGCCTAAAGCTAAGAACAACAGAACCACCAAGGCTCAATTATTCAAAAAGTGTTCTGTCCAGAAGTCCAGTTATGATAAATTGAGCAGATTTCTTCATCCGTTGAGGGAAGGACAGACTATGGGGATACAAACCGGGAAAGGTTTCGACCGGATTGGTGAAGTTACAGCTATATGTGCCAAGCCAAGATCCTGCCATGCAGAATCTAAAGTGCTGAAAACAGGGGAAATTGCAGGCATCTTCTTCCTGCACCAGAATTATTATTGCACCATTGTTCCTGTGATACAGACTCTAGATCTCAGAGTGAACCAAACATTATCCACATCCCAGAGTGTGTCTTAACCTCTACTTCTATTCCAGAAGATGTTCCAAATACTCCCAAGATACAGCTCCAGTTGCTAAACCTAATTCCCAGTTTTATGTCACAAGATATGGTCGAATTTACAGGCCCTTTGTGAAATCACAGTAACATGGACGTAACTGTATGGATGTACCTAGTCTTGTATAATTGCACAATTGTATTATATGCATGCCAAATAGATTCATAACATTGCATGACCTATTTCTCAAAGAGGGAGGATGTAGATCAGAGTGTATGTGCTGTATCTTTAAGAAAGATATCAAGGACTGAACATGCACATATAAATATCGGGCATGTGCTACTCCCAGTGCCATTTTGAGAGTGCAGCCAGAGAGTGAGCATGTATGATTGCAGTAGTTAGTTTGCATATAAGTTACTTATGTTAAAGTCAGTACACTTCTATCCTGATGTGTTTGTGTATAATAAAGCTGCTTGAACAGAACCCATGAAGACTCTTCTATTGTGTCCAAAGTAGGAGAGTGACAGTATTGCTCTCATTTTTCCAAACTACTTCCACATTTCCCACTAAAACAAACCGATACCAAAATTCAATTCAGCAGAGCCTCTTATTACTTTCATGAAAATAAATAAATACAAACAAATATGTATTATTGTCTTTTACATCTGCCTGGCCACAATACAGCTACACTGGACGATATCTTACATTGGATATCCGTAATTATTCCACATTAAAAAAAAAATACTACTAGGTAATGTCAATATCGATGTGTTGAGCACAGCATAACCTCGAGCCTCGTACATCTTACCCAGAATTATACTGTTTCACAGAACTAATTAATAGCCCCATACATTATAGTACAACATCAAATACCTTACTTGACTGGATCTTAGCATCAGAACCCAACATATATACCACAACAGATATAATGCCAGACTGTCTCACTGATCATTTCAAAATCTATACAACCAGATATCTCACACATCCACTCAAGCAGTATGTTTATAAAACAACATGTAACCTGTCCATGTTTAACCCACAGATATTCATTACCACCCTATTATCTATTAACTAGAGCATCCAAAATGATGCTGTAAATGAATTCAATATATCCTAAATAGCCTTGGACCTGCTAGAAGGATGAGACTAAAAACAAATAATGCAATTTGGCTATCCAAAAAGAGTAAAATGCTAATGCAGGATAGCAAAAAATCATAAAAAGAATGGCAAAAATATAAAACACCACAATATCTCAAAACCTTCAGAATATTCAGTAACTATACTAAAAATAAAATAAATAGTGACAAACAACTATACTATTACAACCCTCAGAACAATAGTTTGTACAACCCTAAAAATACTGGTCAGTCATTAAAGAAATTTTACAAACCAGCCAAAAATTAATCCCTAACCTCTCTCCCAATAACTCATCACCTCAAACTGCTATTAAATTCAACCAAGAATTCTTCAACATCTAATCTCAAGCCTGCCCCAAAGATACATATCATCACATGCACTTTCACCTTCAAATTTGTGCCCACATCCTGTCTAAAACTACTCATAAACACACTCAAACCATGCTCTACTTCGGATGATGACCTCCCAAGCAATTACATTAAAATAGCATTGTCTATGATATCTCAAGCCTTATGACTAGGTCAGTCCAGGAATCAAAAGTTCCCTTTCTCTGGAAAAAAGTTACACATTGCCCCTCTACAGAAAGAAGGAAATTCAATAAGCATCAGCAACTCTATACCTATAGCAATCTTATCCCCCCTCTCCAAAATATTTGAAAGATTTATTTAAAAACAATTGCTAAACTATCTCCTGCAGGAAGTACTCCTATCTTCCACATAACATGACTTCTGTCCCTCCCACAGTACTAATACTGTACTTCTAACCTTCATAGATACCACTGATAAAGCTAGAGATAATGGCAAACTATTCCCATCCTTATTTCTAGATTTGTCTGAAGCATTCAACACAATTTGTCACAGAAAATGTCTGCTTTAAATATCCTCACGAGGTCTATCTCAGACCACCCTTCTATGGTTCAAAAGCTATTTTTCCAATAGGTATCAGTCAGTCAGTAAAATGGCACTCCAGCCTCTCTCCATACCTCCTAGTGACCAGTGGTATACAGCAAGGGTCTACCCTTGGTCCCCTCCTCTTTAACATTCTGACCAACACTCCGCATATCCACACAACATGGCTATATGCAGATGAATCCACACTCATATGCACATCAGCCAACCTTGTACATTTACAAAAATTACTCAGGAAGCTTTCACAAATACTTTAACATGGCTTTGTAACTCACACCTCATGCATGACCCCCCCCAGCCCCCCCACCACCAAAAATACTTCTTTTTTTCTACAAATCCCTCTCTCATAAAAAAATAAAATAATTTATTTTAATGCAACCATTGAAGTCAATTTTCATAGAAGTTAGTGGATGCTAATCTTAAATTCAACTTGCATAGACAAAATTACATTAAAAAACTCATAAAAATAGGGATGCTTTACAGAGACAAAAAACTTTCTCATCAATGCAACTAAAACCACTTTTACCACTACTTACCTCCTCCCCTCACTACTTTATGGCACTCCCATACTTACTAACCTCGAAACATCACAAAAATTAAAACTTGAGCAATGTTATAATAAAGTGACTAAATCTGCATTAAATACCCCTTTTAGAACCCTGCACTGTACAGCACTAAACAGCCTAAATTGGTGAGAAATACCCCATCAAATAGCATATACACAGCCTCTTACCACCTATAAAATTATATAGCATTCATTTGCTTGTCTGTCACAAAATACCATTATACATTATTGTGTTTCCACTTGGTCACTAGGATCCAATGATCACAAACTCCTTTCTGTCCACAAACCTATCAAATTTGCTAGGCATGGTCTGTACTTGTACCATATTGCAAAGGCCTGGAACTCCATAGCTGTATCCATCAGGTCAAAACTCTCCCTATGGTATTTTGATGCCATTCTGAAAGACTTCCTAGCCAAAATTTGTCTCTTTTCTTCCTGAACCCTAGGATAAACATTTGTGTGGATTCAATAAACTTTATGTAGGCTTAGCATGAAGCTTACACATGAGTTTACCTGATTGTGCAGTGAGCAGCAGTGGTACTTACATATTCATGCAGTGCATCACATTTAAACATAAATAGAAGTGGTTTTGTAGCCAGCAACAGTGTTGCTAGCCAGGAAACCAGGTAAAGCAATACAGACAGCAGCAGACTTGAAACCTGTTCACCTGCATGCAAACTAGGTGTGTGCAAAATGCCATGATGATTACCAGGATTATTTAAGAAAGAATTGTACATAGTTTCAACACATTACATGAAAGTGTATACAGTGCAAGGTATTATGGAAATCTGTGTCAGGCATAATGAACAAAAACTGTATAAATTATCAGCAAGGTGTTAGACTGCATTATAAATAAACATTTAGGGGAAGTTTGTGTATTGAATAGGGAACACAGATAAATAATAGGAATGAACACAGGGAGAAAGGACAGTTGACACATATGGCAATGTACAACAGATGAGGGCATGTCAGAAAAAGACAGTTGGAGCATGAACACTAATCCCATATCAACATGATACAGTATGGATTACACAGTAAATGTATATGAAGAATGTACCATAACCCAGGATGACGCCACAATATAAACAAGAAATGATTGGCATCAACAATTGGCTTAACTTCTAGTGTCAGTCCAGGTGGATCCAGTATCTCTCATCCTGGAATGAAATGATTGATAGACCACGTTGCATTGGCAGACATGATCTGCACCTGTGTCTTCTATGCTGTTAGATACTAGCAAAGGTGCATGCCTCACCCAGAGTACCAGTTTTTGGCAAGGTCAAAGCAAAATTCATTTTGAAATAATACACCCCACTGGAAGCAAACTCTAGTTTATGCTGCTTAATGTTAGGACTCTAAACATAAAGCTGCACTGGAAGAAATTGCCAACCTGCTAGATGACAGATTTGATGAAAACTTCACCCCCCCCCCCAGCCTATAGGCCATATCCTTACTCATGCCTGACAACAGTCCTCTGCCAAGTATCTCTACAGTTCAGGTCATATCTGCGCACTCCAAGGCTAAAAAAAAACAGCCCTCACTGGTACTGGATAACATCCCAGGATACTTACTATGAATTCTATTGACAGCACCCCCCCATAAGCTCTAATCCAGTGTTGCAAGACCTGGAACACTGGTAGATAGCAATCTGTACTTCAACCATCAAGTTTTCACAGTGGTAAGAAAAGCTTTCTAGATCATGCACGTAATGTAAGAGCATCATATCCAGGTCTACAGATGTTATAACATCAATGTCCTCGACCCTCAGCAGAACATTAACAGAGTACAATCCTCCCTTTTGCATGCACCTCACCAGACACCTGCAGCAGCTGGAGAGACCACAGGGTTTGTTCAACAAATAAATACAGTGCCTAAAAACCATGTCATGACATATGTGGATAGACTGAGCCCTGTCACTGGACTCTGGATGATATTGGCTCTGAGAAGTGACTTCTGGCTGTCCTACAGAGCAGCATCTGACCCTGCATCTGCAAATCAGCTGTCAGTCTAAACCTGCAAATCAGGTGTAACAGAGCTCTTCACTGACCCTGTTCAAGTGCAATCTAGACAAATGGATGAAAGACCACAAAGTCACTCCAGGGGTGTCTCCCATGACCCTCCTGGACAGGGATCATCACTGTTGACCATATACTCATTCTGCCAATTATGACCACCTAATAAGGACAATTTTTGCAGTTTTGAAAAACTTGTTTGGGCTTGTATAGCCAGCAAAACTGATAAGCCAGTTACCTGTTATTGCGCTATGAACGTATGCCAACAGTTCTCAGGGGGCATATTACTACAGCTGTTATAGATGGAACATGTAAGTTATGGCAGCAATGGCCATCAATAAATTAGCTCAAATCTCAGCTTGTAATACCCTCTTGTAGCCATACTGTACATCCACACCTCAATATAGCATGTTTCACTGACAGAAACATTGACATGTCAAGTGATCATAGGGTCATAGAACCCTATTAGTCTGATAGCCAACATCACATGAAATCCAAGCTATTAATATAAAATGAAAGTAACAATGCCTACAGGTATATCATGGAAGACAGTAAGACTATTGTGCATATGTATATACTTGCTGGATTGCATTAAATTTTGCCACTGTCCATAGTGGCATGTGCACCACACCATAACAGACTTAATGATCACATATGCAGTGGTCTGGGGATGTCTTGCACAGGATCATGAAATGACTTTGCTTCATGATGTGTGTATGCATATTTCACATGAGGACATGCTGCACTGCTCTGCAGGAAATATGTTATGTGACCATAGGACAGAGGCGAATGTGTAGGGCTATGTGAATGGTAGCCCAAGAGAAAGTGAAATGAAGAGCTATTCCAAAGATCACACAATGACCATAATGTACCAGCAACTAAACACACAGCAGTACATTGGGCCTGATATGAACATGGCATCTCTGTATGTGCAAAATATGAATGTTACGCAATGTCACAGTAGCAACACTGCATATGTCTGAGTGTAACACTGTCACATTGCACTATATGGAGTATGACAGCATCATTGTTTGCTTAGGAGAACATGTTGCAAGCACTGTAGCACATGGACATGGAGACACATCCCTGTGTAAACTTGTAGCATAAGTGATAGTTATATGTATAGAGCTGCAAGTAGCTTGCTATAAGAGTACAACACCTATATGTGTGTATAAAGTACATTGTAAACACTGTATTTAATGTTACTGCTAAAGCACAGGTTTGTCTTCAATATTGTCATAGAGCATGCTACACAGGATGATATAGTTATTGCATGCTGCAACATGATCATTCAAGGAGTGTTGGAAAGAGCTATGGAGTCACATATCATTCTAAAACTACCTATTTACAGAGCACAGTACTTAACACTTGTGTTAGAGAACAATTCTAGCTTTTATAATGTAAGAGAATAAGATGGTAATAGCAGTATCCCACATGCAGGTGTAAAATGCTGTCTCTGATATCAAGCAAGAGAGCGCTCACACACCAACTCACTGCAGTAAGAACAAAACCCTGACTAGAAATCCCAGTAATTAACTCAAGTGCCACAGCACAAGTCTGACATAGAGAGAGTCAGACAACCCTTTATAGTTGCTGACGTCAGCAGATTCTGGAGAGAGGAAGATGGTAATAGGGTTATTCCACATGCTAGTGTAAAATGCTTTGTCTAATGGCAAGCAAGTGCAAACACATACACACACACACACACACATACACAGACACACACACACACACACACACACACACACACACACACACACTCACCAGTTGACTGCAGTGAGAACATAACCCCTGCCTAAGTACACTGACTACAGAACTCACTAGTTAATGCAAGCACCACAGCACATGTCTAACTTTTACAAGGCTGCAGGACAATTTATAATGGTTGACATCATCACTGGATTTTGGAGAGAAGAGATAGGAGCCCTGTTGGAAAAGGATGCATAAGCATGTCAAATGTTCAAGATATTAAAGTTCTGAATTATACCAAACAGATGTGAGAAAAGCGTAGAATTTTCTGTTGTGTTTCCTGTGTGCATGGTGTATAGGATTTGTTATTCTTTTTTTGTACTGTACATGATATATTTGTGAACAAGTACTGAATGTGTAGTGCATGGGGGGAGGTAAGAGATGGCTGCAGTTTAAATATGTGTTTGTTTTTCTTAAAAAGTGTCTTCCCCTTGTTAGTGTTTTGCATGCACTTTAATGGAAAGAAGACCGAATAGACAATAAGTAAAAATAATACATGCTATTTTACACGTTCCATAATGTACCACTGAGCAGCAGGTTTGTGCAGTCAATCGTAAAGTATTTCTGCATGCAAGATGCATATTTCTACTGCTTTCCATGTTTCCATATAGTTAAACAGCAAGCAAATGTGAGCCTCATTGCTAAAATGATGTGAGTTCTGAATAACAAGTGTATAGAACACACCTGTTGCTTAGTTGACTGTGTAGCACCAGGTACAAATGCATTAACACATGTATGTTGGAGCCCAGATGATACAGGGTTCAAGGCCAGGTGTATCTAATAATTTTAAATATTAATTGATAATGCAATACAATAATTCTTTATTCTATATTCACTTTACATTACCTTAGTGCAGTAGGTTTAAGTGACATTGAGTGAAGGTAACTGCACCTAGGGTGAACTGTTCACTGTTACTTGGCATTGGTGCAGTATGCCAAACTCTGAGCAAAAAGTGAAGGGCTTCATTATTATTTTTTTTTTTGTATTTATGTGTGTGGTGTGTGATTCAATTTTTTTGACCAAATTAAAGGTGTTAAAATGTTGAAATTGGGGGCAAGTGGGGTGAAGAATAAAGGGAAAGCAATGTGGGAATGTGCAGGTGGGGGGGTAGGAAAGAACCATAGCTATCCACTTCTGCAACATTGTGAAAATGGAATTGACTGTCAACTCAACAAAGAGGGGTGACAGCAACACAGTCATGCTGTATAGCCAATTGTACCAAATTAAGAGTGTCAAGAATACATGTCTGCAAAATGGCAAGTTATGTATGGGACAATATTTTTTTTTTGTGGGTCAGGTGCCCGTATTTTGTTTATTCAGTAAGAGAGGGATGTTGGGTAAGGGACGTAGATATTCCTGGGTTAAGTAAGTAGAGTAGGTAAGGAAGCATATGCAAACAAACAATACAAACAAGACAACACACAGGAACAGTGAAGGACACAAAGGTTTGGGGACACCATGATTGGGGTTAGGAATGGGGCAATGCAGGTCCATGCCAGACAGACATGGGGACAGTGAGAATCTAGTCCTCATCTGCAGGACTGTCATCACTGTCTCCTTACTCAGATGGCTGCTGGAGTGCTTGACATCTCCTCTTATGAACCATGAGGGAGAGTAGCCTCTCCATCTGGCATATGCGTGCATCAGTGGTGCTGCACATGACACTACACACCAACCCTGGCATCTTCTGGGCAGGTGATAAAATCATCATCTTTACCAGTACTCCCAGAGGGTACCACAGCACTAGCTGCTTTGGTAGTGCTAACTCAGGGCACAGGTAATTTAGGGGTAGCAGAGGCAGCACTGTCAGGTTGGGTCCCAGATGTGCTGGGAGTTAGTGCTGGAGCCAATGTAGTAGGGCAGGCTGAGCCACTGGGGTTGGCCTACCTCCCTGTGTGTGAAAGCATTTTGCGATGTGCCAGACATGGATGGCAGGGAATCATTTTGATGACACATAAAATAAAAAAAAAAGATAAGGGCTGCGGTAAGAGAAGAAAAGGAGATAAAGTTAGTACCATCATATTTGACATACAATGCAATATTTCAATAACAACAGTATTTTATATGAACTTTTACATTTAACTATACCTTTTAAAAAAACTATAATTACAGATTTCAAAAATTAATCCTTGCAATGTGCAGTTAATGCACATATGCCTGGTCCAGTTACAGATATTAGATTAACAGCAGGGCATTTATGCCACTTGTGTAGAAAGTAATTTATGCAATTTAAGCTTTAAAGGATATTTTGTATTATTTTTTATATTTGCTACTTGTATTTGAACCACAATATCTGGCTACAGTCTTAGACATGACTGCAACATTTGGTTTGTGCTACAGACTGAATCATGCATACTTGCTTTTACACTTAGGAAATGCATGCTTACTTTGCTGCAACTGTATAGAAAAGAAAACAAAAAAAAAAATAAATAACTGAAAAGCTATAATAATAGTCCTCTTGTGCTGCATACGTACTCCTGGCTTCCCTTGGTCTCTCCACAAGCTCTGCCTACTCACAGAGATCTTATCATTAGCTGTGGAAGAAAGAGAAGGGAACAAGAAAAGAACATTATGCATACTAGTCCAGCATATATGTAGCTTTTTATCTGCCATAAATTCTCTTTATTAGCATACTTACACAGCTATAGGATGTTCCCAGTCCTGAATTCATCCAGCTACTGGTTGATTGTATCCCACATTCGCCTTGTTATGTAATTAAAAATGATGCCTACACTGTTCTCCAGTACATGGAATACCAGTTGAAGTCTGAAGGCCATCCAAGGGCAGATACCACAATTTTAATTACAGAAACATAGTAGTCAGTATACCCTCAGTCATACATATAATTCATGTAAGCTCCACTGCTATGGGTCTATATCATATGAGCGAATCGCACAAATTGCGAACGTTCATAATATCGAAAGTATCGGACCTCAAACTTCCTATTGTGAGGGGCTGTGCCCCCCACACCTCCTGCTAAATATATATTCCAACTCCGAGATCGCACTGCAGTGAGGAAAGGGCAAATATCCCATTCTTCACTGTACAGCAATCTCAGAAAAAGCACTTTGAGGTGCGGTACATATGATATTATGAGCATTCACAATTTGTGCAATTCGCTCATATGATATAGACCCCCACTGCTATACATACTTAATGTTAATGTCACATATAAATATGTTTAACTATTTTTTTATGTGACATTTAATATAATGTGAAAAGGAACAACAGTAAAACTATTTGGAATTTCCTGTATAAGAACCCATGACCATTTGCATTACAGCCCTAAACTTACACCTGCTGCCAAAGGAATACGTAAGGAACAACTGGATATTTTCCTATTCACTATTTGCTTCTGTGTGTTAGCATATTTTCAAGGTGCCATACGAAGCTGATACAATGTATCCAATGTGAAGCTGCTTCTTGTGTGCAAATGTGGATCTACAGGTGTTGGGAAGGTCGCTAAACACCACATAACTTCACTTAGTCCATTTGCGAGATGGAAAGCAAAGAAATGCAACAATGTATCCATTTTGAAATCAAGAATGTCTGCATCCTGTCTGCAGATGTTCTCTCTGCTTCACGTGTAGGCCATTAGTCCAGGTTTGCACAATGGTAAGTGACGCACAAACATGAAAAGCAAAGCTAAAGTTGTTTTTGCCTTGTGAGTACTGTTTATTAGGTTTACTCCATAAAAGACAAAGGTGGGAATTAACTGGGGGATTCAGGTTATGCACTTGAACCATGGCTGATGTTGCCCATCAGAAATGTACATACACTCACTGAAGAATGCCATAATGAGGCACATGCTCAAACCAGAAATATCACAGAGAGTGTGTTTGGGCTGCTGAAATCATTGTTCCGCAGTGCCTAGATACATCTGGGGGAGCCCTGTAGTACAACCCAAATACATACACTGAAATCTTCATTGCATGTCCCATACTTCACAGCATTATCCTGAGAAAACAGCTTCAGCAGGATCAACAAGGGAAAGGAGCACATATCCAACCACCAATGCTAAGGTCACCACAGCCACATGTGGATGAGGAGTCAGAGGGTGAACCAGCAGCTTCTGTGGGTGTAGGAAGATGTAGGCATGCTCAATATGCCCTTGCATTGGTCAAGAGGAACAGGCATACTTACGCAAAAGTGCTTCTTCGGTGAAAAGCACTTTTGCATAAGTATGCCCGATCATTTGAGTTTCGGTCATTTGCTCATTCGAGCAAACGTCCGGAACCCATGTGTATAAATATATACATATATATATATATATATATATATATATATATATATATATATATATGTATGTATGGGTCTAGGACTGATGCTCGACGGTGCTTTTCACCGAAGGCTTAATGGCTGGGCATACTTACACGAAAGTGCTTTTAACCAAAAAAGCACTTTCGTATATGTATGCCTGCAGCCAGAGGGAGTTGTGGGGGAATGACTGTTGTGGAGATCGTACTACCATCACAGTAAGGGAATTTTTTTCCTTTTCCCCACTGTAGTGCAATCTTGGAGTGAGAATATTAAATTTGGGGGGTATGGGGGCACAGCCCCTCACATGTGGGGTGCAGGGGGGTGTAGCTTCCCCCTGCATAAACACCTTTTTGTTGTGTTTTTCTTTTTTTTTTTTTGACGCACTTTGACGAAAGTGCTTTTTGGTAAAACCGCTTTTGTTAAAGTGTGTCCGCTGTTGTTGGATTTGGACTGTTGAGCTTTCCTTCAACAGTCTTAAATCCATATATATATATATATATATATATATATATATATATATATATATAGATATGTTGCTCACATGGTCTCAGCCTTATAGTCTTCGACATTAATTTTGACCATGTGAAGGGGACCCATACACACACACACACACACACACACACACACACACACACACACACACACACACACACACAATTTTTATTAGTGACATTTTAGCATATTTAGTAAATAGCTGAAAAATACAAGCATACCTTATCAAGATCAGTAGTCTTCTGTGCAGATAAATCTCAAAGTAATATATTTTTGTGTGTCACCCACATAAACAAGTCTCCTCACCTTCAGGTTCTTTAGTTACATGGTTCTCTTTTTATGTTGTTGACTCAGGGCTGTGAGCATGGTGAAGATGCAGATGAGGTATGAACTCATTATAATTTCTGAATCCCAAATACTTGGCTTTGTGTAGCAGATTTAAAACTAGTGTAGGCACTCCTTCAGTATCTGTTTCTAATTGATTGCAGCTGTGCATGATTACTGGTAGAAAGAAGGAAAACACAGCAGCACATCATACTCCCTTACCTCCATTAAGTGTTTCAGCCAGGTTAGATTTAATGTAGAAATAAGTGTATCATGGTTTGAAACATAAGTAAGCACCACACATTTCACAGTTTCTTTTCAGTAATATCCAACCTCTCCTTCATTTCTTGACAACTGTTTATTACTGCCATTTAATATCTTTACACATTTTAAGGACAATGATACAGAATGCTTTACAGACTGCATGTCACAGATTAATGGTGAGATGAGACAAAAATGAGCAACAAACACAGAGATAAGACAGAGCTCTATATATGCAAGCAACAGTCAGAAGTGGTTGTGTGATCACTCAGTGCACTACATCTGAAATGAATACAAGTACAAACAACTGTCAAGTTTTGGTACTACTGTGGATGATGTTGCAGTTGGTTTTATGCACGATTGTCATTTTCTGCTGCAAAGTTGTTTCTGTGGCAATGAGGTATAACACACCCCTGCTGTGTTTTGATGGTTCATTGGAGTGAGTGTTCAAATCCAGACATGTGTGAAAATGGTTCATGTGTTCCAACATAAATTGTTTTAGTGTTGTTGATTTAATACATTTATTTTCTTCTTTCCTCATAAATGTCCCTTTTTTTAAATGCCAGTGTTTGAGTGGTGAGCAGCTTAGCTCAAGCAGGGGAAATGGAGAAACACAATGAATGTGAGGTTTAGCTCTAGTTATCTCATTTGCGTGATGCTTAGTAGTGCATTAGGCTGAACTAGGGGCCCACACAGGATGCAGACAGAACACCTGCAGACAGGGTGTAGACAGTACAAAGGTCAAAAAGGATACATTGTTGCAGTTTTCACTTTCCATCATGCAGCACTCGTAAGCAACATTATGCAGCAGTTAGTAAGCTTCCCAAACAACTGCAGTCATCCAACACATGCTGACTGGAAGCAGTCAACAATTTCTAAATTGACATATTTGATTAATTCTGTCGAGCATTGCACAAACACAGTAAGTGGCGTTGCACAGCAGTTACACATAGAAGTTAAGAATGAATGGGGAATTATGCAGCTGTTATGTAACTATTCATGTGATAGCAGCTGTAAGTGGAGGGTTTTAATACAGATGGTCCTGGGTTCTAATACAGGAAGTATAACATATGTTTACTGTTGTGAGAGTTCAGTTTATAGCACTAAGCAGGAAAATATGCAAGTGCCATTTCAATATTCCTGTGGCAACAGGTAAGTGTAAGGCTGCCATACACATGGTCCAGGGTTTTAATACAGAGAATTCCAGACATACTGTTTTTCCATTTCATATTATGTAAAATATCACTTATAACACCGTATAGATAATTATAAAGGGTAGAGCTGATATGAATTATATATATGAGGGATAACACACCCTTAATGTGTTTTGAAGGCTTAGATGTATGACTTAGGGTATACTTTCTAATATGTTTCTGTAAGTATATATCTGCTATCTGGACTTGGATGGCCTTCACACTTAAATAAGACACATACATAACTGAATCTATATACAAGGACCTTGTTAGGTCCTTCTAACACATACATGGTTAACACCTCAGTCTGTCCTGTACTTATAACTGATTCATGACTGGGAGTGAGAAGCATTTCTTCTGTGGCAAAGATGAAAATTCACATCTGTGAAAGAAAATGTTTTGTCCCTTATGCATAGATATGAATCCATCATTGTAAAAGACAATTTTAGCACTGTATAAATTCAAATGTGTCAGGTCATGAAATTATGTTTCCAGGGCATGTCTACAAAGCTAAATCACCTAACAGTTATAGCAGCAGACAACCCTAAAACTATCGTCAAGTGTCAGATTAACCTTCCAATTTTTATTAATATTGTAAAATATTGTAATGCATTTTATGTCACATATGATACTATTAATTGTATCTCTTTTTTTCTTCTCTCACCTCGACCCTTGTGTCTTTTTTTTTATTTTTTATATATGTCATCAAATTGTCTCCATATCATCCATCTGTAACAAATCAATAAATGCTTCACAACACAGAGAGGTAGGCCAACCCCAGTGAGTCAGCCTGATTGACCCCAAACCATCTGGGAACCATCCTGGCAGTACTGCCTCTGCTCCTCCTGCATTACTCGAGCCCTCAAGTAGCAGTACCCTAGAAGCTGGTGCTGTTGTAGCCTCTGGGACTACTGGCAGAGGTGGGGATTTCATCATCCCCAAGGAGACTCCAGGGCTGTTGTGCAGGGATTTACACATAACTATTGGTGTACACCTATGCTGGATGGAGAGGCTGCTCTCCCTCATGGTCAGTAGGAGGATAAGAAGCCAAGCACTCCAGCAGTCAGTGGAGTAAGGGGCCAGTGATGACAGTCCTGTGGGTGAGGATTAGATTCTCACTGTCCCCATGTTTGACGGGCATGATCTTGCACTATTCCCTTCCTCGCCCCAATCATGGTATCCCCCAACCTTTGTGTCCATCACCATTCCTCTGTCTTGTATTGTTTGTCCTGTTTTTTGCATTTGCTTTCTCACCTATCCGATTTACCTGACCCCAAAATACCAACATCCCTTACCCAGCATTCTTCTCTTACTGAGGGGAAAAAAAAAGGTCATCTGCCCCCAAAAAATATCATCCTATACATAACTCTCCATTTTGCACATGTATCTACTTGACACACTTGATTTAGTCCAATTGGCTGTACAACATGATTGCCTTGCTGTCACCCCTCTTTGTGGAAGTAACAGTCCAAATTTGGGTCTATATCAGTTCATCGAAACGTCTGAAGTTCCAACACCATATGTTTGAACTTCAAACCATGAACTGCAAAAGCATCAAAGTCTTAAAACAGCAATTCTTTTCTCGGAAAAAAATTGCTGTTCCAAAAAACACACACGCAACACAAACACACCAAAACAACATCAATCCACACACATACACTCAAAATCCTGCATCTAACCCTACACTAAACTGTACATAGACTACTACCTATCCACTTACCTTAACCCAAACCCTAACCCTAAGGTCCGTCACTATCGCACACTCATCTGACCCACGCCCTAACCCTAACTCACCTAACCCGCGCCCTAACCCTAACATCCACACAATCACACACTTACCTGAACCAGACCCGTAACTTCCCACCACTATCCTGATACTCGCGAAGCTACAGAAACGGCCCACCGAATTCTTTCCCTGGGAAAGAATTTGGTGGGCTGTGGCTTCGCAATTACCAGTGTTCGAACTTTACAGTTTGAACATCTGGTATTCAATATCCAGCCATTTTGACGGACTGATATAAATCCTCCAAATTCAGCTAATATTCTGTACATATTCTCATTTCACATTGTTCAAGAAGTGGATAGCTATGGTTCTTTCCTACCTTCTTCCTGCACATACCTTCCTGCACATACCTATATTTCTTTCTCTTTGTTATTCCCCCTGCTTGCCCCCCCCATTTCACCGCTTTCATGTCTACCCCATTTTAACACCTATAATCTGGTTGAAAAATAGAATCACATGCAATACATTCAAGTAGAAAAAAAACTAAAAAAAAAAAAAACAGTGGAGCCCTTCACTTTTTGGCATCTGTTTGCTTGGAGTTTGGCATCATGCACCAATGCCAATAGATGGTGAATGGCTCTTTCTTGTTGCGGTTACCTCTGCACATTGCTGGTTAAACCCGCAGTGCTGTCAACACACAGTAACACACCGTGAATGTAGCTTAAAGTATAATTTCATTGCATTATCTCTTCTTAATTAAACTTATTATATACACCTGGATTCAAACCCTATTATATCTGGGCTCAAAAAGACGTGTCAGTAGATTTACACCTATTGCCACAGAGGCAACTAAGCAGCAGGTGTGTTTCATACAATCAGTACTACATCTCATAATTCTAGAAATGAGCCTTGTGTTTGCACACTGCTTAACTATATGCAAACAGGGAAAGCATTAGAAATATGTTTCTTGCATGTGCACTTTGCCAGCCATCATGCAAACCCGCTGCTAGTTGGTGCGCTATGCAAGCAAAGGTATAGATAGACACACTCTGTGTACTCTACTGAGTACATTTTTTCTAACTATCACATCAACATGATTTTTTTCAGGACATATTATGTCTACAACTGTCTAAGTAAATGCCTTTAACAATAGGTGCAGTATTACTAATCTAAAACAGTATTGTTAATAGTTTTAGGGGAAAAAGCTGACAATTGTCCTTGCATTGCTAAGTGCTTTGGGGGGCAGCATTATGAGGGAAGTAGAAGGTGTAAGTCTCTAATTCCAAAAAAGCCAGAAAAACGGGTCCACTGCTCGAACAAGGAAAAATATGTATAAATTACAGTACTCCACGTACCATCACACTCCTGCTTAAAGAACAAACTCCGTTGTCATAAAAACACTGGTTTATTTTGATTTTGATTTTGAAATACAAAACACTCCATTCATTTAAAATGTAGATGGTTAAGCGCTTTCATCTGATCTCTCAGATTTCTTCAGAACCACCATTACCAATTGGCACACCCCTTTTATACTTGATTTGGCGCCAAAAAGTTGTTCAAAGTTTTTAAAATTTTAAAAACATATTTGTAAATTTAATTAAACAAGTATTCCAATGTTTAAAAACCTAATTCATTCATAACTGACATATCTAACAAATATAATATATGCCCTAAATACCAATGCAAAAAAAACATTTTTTATATATAAACATTTCGTGTTTGTGTAGTCACCCTTATTTAGTTGAAATATGTGTACTGATAATTTTAAATGGTACTAAAAAGAAATATATTGTGTTTAACGTAAACATAATATTGAGTACTACAAGGGTGTTTTATAATCCCAAGAATGTCATACCCGGTCCAACACTAAAAAAGGTTTAATGCTAATGAAATCATTTAGACCGGGGGGGGTTGTGGCATCACAAATAATTTGCCACTCACTCTCCTTGTAAGATAAAAAAGTTTTCCAGTTGCCCCCATACACTGTCATTTCCACCTGATCTATTATAAAAAACTTGAATGTGTGATCTTCTCCTTTGTCTATTACATGCCTGCTTAGTGCATTCTTTGTGTCCTTTTTCCTAATTTTATATAGGTGTTCATATATCCTTGCCTTGAGTTTCCTTTCCGTTTTGCCTACATAGTATGCAGAACAGATGGTCCCATACACTACAGGGTTGGAATACTTTGAGAATACTTTGAGAACAGTTTAAAAAGGTACTCAGATATGTCAGTTATGAATGAATTAGGTTTTTAAACATTGGAATACTTGTTTAATTAAATTTACAAATATGTTTTTAAAATTTTAAAAACTTTGAACAACTTTTTGGCGCCAAATCAAGTATAAAAGGGGTGTGCCAATTGGTAATGGTGGTTCTGAAGAAATCTGAGAGATCAGATGAAAGCGCTTAACCATCTACATTTTAAATGAATGGAGTGTTTTGTATTTCAAAATCAAAATCAAAATAAACCAGTGTTTTTATGACAACGGAGTTTGTTCTTTAAGCAGGAGTGTGATGGTACGTGGAGTACTGTAATTTATACATATTTTTCCTTGTTCGAGCAGTGGACCCGTTTTTCTGGCTTTTTTGGAATTATGAGGGAAGTGTCCATTTTTAATTGGCAGGTGCCTAAGGGGGTTAGCACTAAGAGTTTGTGAGTACAAAATGGAATTTGCTAGCTACTGCTCTGTATGCAAAGTGGACAATTACATGTATTGCTTTTGTTTACTGTCCTTTTGGTGTTCATAACATTGAACTACATGTGTAAATAGAAAAAAATGAAGGGCATATCTCAGAAAATGTCACATATTGACAATGCAGCCATTTGTTACCTCCCTCATGCACTGCAACCCTGGTCTCTCAGTACATGCTCATAAATATATCAACAACGCTACATAAATTAATAACAAATGTTGGGTTGTATACCATGCACATCTTTAGAAGGACAATACAGATTCAGGTTTTCCAGTACTTGTAGTAAAGTGGATACCTGTTTGCATATAGTTTGGAAAGCTGTCTTGTAAAGTAAACCTACACATTGAAACCGCCATATAGTACATCTTGGACAGTCATCAATCTGGCAACATGCAGAACATGAAATATCT
Organism: Protopterus annectens; assembly: GCF_019279795.1. Classification (NCBI taxonomy): domain Eukaryota; kingdom Metazoa; phylum Chordata; order Ceratodontiformes; family Protopteridae; genus Protopterus; species Protopterus annectens. Next base: position 502,911,271 of record NC_056741.1, on the reverse strand, counting down.
GCAAAGCTGAACATGCCATGCCTACACATCCATTTCATGCATGCCTCCCAACATCTTCTCTCCAACATCTAGTTCAGATGTCATCCACTATAAGTTGTCCTGCAGCCTTGTAAAAGTCAGACATTTGCTGTGGCACTGGTGTAAAATATTGAGTCCTCTAATCTGTGTACGATAGGTAGATAGGAGTTCTGATCTCACTGCAGTCAACTGGGAAGTACGTGTGTGTCTATCTAGTCAGAGGAGCATAAGTGTGTTTGATAGTTACCACTCTAATCTCATGGATTGCCAATATTTTGACACTTGCACATTCCTACACATCCATTTCATGCAGGCCTCCTAACAACTTCTCTCCAAGATGCCATGCTGATGTCATCCACTATAGGTTGTCCTGCAGCCTTGTAACAGTCAGACTTGGGCTATCATGCCTGTGTAAAGTACTGAGTTCTTTAGTCTGTGTACTTAGATAGGGGTTCTGTTCTCATTGCAGTCAAACGGTGTGCATGTGTGTGTGTGTGTGTGTGTGTGTGTGTGTGTGTGTGTGTGTGTGTGTCTGCGCACTTCCTTGACAGTAGAAAGAGCATTTTACAACAGCATGTGCAACATTGATATTAGCATTTTCTTTTCACCATACACTGCTGATGTCATCACCTATAAACTGTTGTCTGACACTCTCCAAGTCAGACTTGAGGTGTGGTGCTTGCCTTAAATACAGAGTTCTCTACTCAGCATACTTAGAGAGGTAGGAGTTCTGCTCTCATTGCAGTCAACTGGTGTGTGTATGTGTGTGTGTGTGTGTGTGTGTGTGTGTGTGTGTGTGTGTGTGTGTGTGTGTGTGTGTGTGTGTGTGTGTACTTGCTTGACATTAGAGAGGGCATTTTACAATAGCATATAGGACACTGGAATTACCATCTTCCTCTCACAAGATTCTGCTGATGTCATCAGTTATAGTTGATTTGTGGATGTGCAGTATTTCCATCAGGGCCAGGTCAGACACTAGCCTGTAGGACAGGCACAGGTCACCTCATCCTGTAAGATACAGAGTACAGGGACAGAGCCTTTGCTTTATCTACATATGTCATGGCATGGTTTGTAGGCCATTACACATTTTTCCATTTATTTGTACTATTTGGCTTTGGCACCAACACTTTATTTGTGTTAGCCTCTCACAGTATGTAATCATCATTGGTGGAGTCAATGATTGCACCCAATATGCAAGAATCAGCAGACTTGGTAAGCCAAAGTCCACATACTTTAGCCTGGATTGTTGAGAAACAGAGACCACATAGTAAATTGAGAAGCACAGATTCTTGGGGTATGCCATTGATTACAGCTCTACTGGTAGAGGTTGATTCACCAAGTTTCACAATATGTGTTCTGTCGGTGAACCAATTGGTTAGCCATCTAGTGACATAAGGGTTAATCCCTAGCTATGAGAGTTCCTCAATGATACCTGAGTGTGGGGATTGTGTCCAAACCCTAGTCCAGACCAAGCCAGGCAGTATGCACTGTCTTACCTTTATCCAAGCCTATCACACAGAATCAATGGGCTGTGACAGCATCTCAGATCACCTATAGCGGAACTCAGAATATACACCTACCTGATACAGTTGGCTATACATTTCAATACACCCTTCACATGGACTATGTTCTCATAGAAGGGTGGACATCAACATGCATCCATCTGAGTTGGGGGGCTGACTACATGATGCATGCATGTATGGACACATCCTGACTCTCCTCATCTGTGAGGTAGACCAACATGTCATTTTTTATTTTATTTAACATTTGTTGACCGGGAAAGTCTGACTAGGTTCCACAGATCCTGTTTTCAGCGGAGGCCCAGAGAGAAATGCTCCAGAAGCATGTCTTTAGAAAGTGGGAGGAAACCGGAGTACCCAGAGGAAACCCACGCGAACGCAGGGAGAACATGCAGACTCCACACAGAAGGCACCCCAGCCGAGAATTGAACTGGAGAACCTCTTGCTGTGAGGCAACAGCATTAACCGCTGCACCACTGTGCCACCCAAATCATGACCACCCAAAGGTCATCATGGACCTTTTCAAAATGTAATATCATGGCTGTGTGCAACAGACATACATGAGTTGCTAATGCCAATTCCATGACTGTTACATATGTTAGATGTCCTCAAAGAGGTCATTGAGAGCATACATGCTGATAAAACTATCATCCTGTGGAACTTGATTAAGCCAAGGCATTTGACACAAAATCCACAGTGAGGTATTAACTCAATACTGTCCGATGTGGCCATAAAAACCTATATCACCAAGTAGGTAGACCACTGTATCACATACATGGCATCTAAATCTGTTAAAATGTGTAGAGTGACCTTTATCTTGAGTCCAGTGCTCAGGTCCATACATCAGGGATGTCTGCTAGGCCCTTTCCTGTCCATTATTTAAATCAAAGATGTCGAGTATGAGATATACATATGGTGTCCAAACAGCTGTCTGTTGGAATACAGATTGTGGGCAATCACTGACTCCGACTGTGGTATTAGTATAATACCAACAGTATCACCACACACCAAAGATTGCTGCCACAGCCATGACAACACATGAGATGAAACAAAAACATGGTGGGATTAGTTTAGTTATGCAAACAAATGCACAAACCAAGGATAATGTAGATGTCACATCCTATAAGCAGACCAATTGGTATGTGACCTGTGTTCATAATATGGTATGTGGAATGTTCAGCAGCATGTGGCCACAGTGGTGACTACTCTCTTGTATAGAACACAGCTACTTAGTATATGCAGGCATCCTCATCAAAGGCCATAATACCATCATAGTTAACAGCATTCACCACACCAATACCCAAGAACAATGCACCCTTCCTCATGTGCCTTCCTATACATCTTCCAGTGATGTGTAACTGAAGTTTACCACCTTTGCCACGATGAGCTGTCACACATCTTACTGGCCATACCTAGATTTTTTTTTTTTTGCTGCATAAACATTGCTGTTTGATGGAACAGAACCCCCATCAATGTGTTTTACTAGATGCATATAGCCATTCCAGTGATACACACAGAACATACATAGCTGTTTAACAACATTGATGGCATGGGTTACATTTGTGACAGTGTAGATTGTGCCATATATATATTTCCCATACACACCAATCAACTAGCCTGTAGTGATCTTAATGTCACTTTCATGTATAGCAGTGTCCATCCTAACATCTCTAGAATATGCTAGCATCAGGCAGTATGCTTGATTGCACTCATAGATTGCTGACATGTCATAATAGTTGTACAAGTGTGTTCATACAGGACCAACTATGATCACTCAGAATCATATATGTTGTGTCAGACATATGGGATTATTGGTGGTATTATTTTGGTATTGTCCATGATCGTGCATGCTTCTTTTACTGTTCTCCACGAGTCTGTAACTGTGTCCCACTTGTTGGAGAACTCTACTGGCATTAGAGTCATATTCAGGCAAATCAGCTTGCAAAGTTTCACAATATACACCCAACCCCAATTGTATATAACATCTCTGATAGATGTTCTCTCCATTGTTCATGTCATGATGCTTATATCAAAAAGACATCTTCTCCATGTCACCTTGTCTGACAGTCACATAATGTACATTGTCACTGTGCAGTCCATACTGTAACATGTCAATACGTGATCAGTGTTCCTGCTACAATTGTCTTCCATTTAAATGCCCTCATCTGTGGTAAGTTACAATGTTTCACCTATCCTTTTTGCCTGTGTTCATTCCTACAATTCATCTGTGCAGCCATATTTAATGCACATATTTCCCCTGACTGTTTATTTTAAATGGAAGTCCATGTACCCTTAAAGATCATTTGCACAGCTTTTACAGAATGTCTGGAATTTGATTCTACAATACTCTGCACTGTATACAATATCATGTACTGTGCTTGAACATACACATTAGTATATGATAAACCCTGGTAATCATTGGGTCATTTAGTGCAATCCCGCTAACCTAGTTTGATCTATTGTAAACAAGTTCACTATCCATGTTGCTTTACACAGTTTCCTGGCCAGCAACAAACTGTGCTTGTTTATGTTTAAATGAAGTGTGTGGTATGAATATGTAATTAGCACTGCTGCTCATTGCACAAACATGTAAATTCTATGCAGGCTTCACACAAAGTCTGCACAGAGTTTATTGAATCCCAGGGGTAATTCAAATTAAATCATGTAGTAATGCAGACAAAAATCTAAACCAGTCCAAGGCTGTCTTCATTTGGATAATCTAATTATTAAACATTGTCAGCCTATTTTATTATTGACTTAGAAATTAAAAATGCATATTTTATGTTCACAAAAATATTTTATCTAATTGCAGATTTTGCTATTTTCAAATTCTATCTTTTCATGGAAATAAAACCAACCCAGGGCAATGATTTAGTCTTCCACCTTAAAAAAACTGATGCTAGTAAAATTCTTGAATGAGTTCATGTACCATTCCTATCTGTAGGGCTAGAAAATAAACCCATTTACACAAGCCTTAACTGTTTTTTTATTATTTATTTTAGACATGCCTTTATATTAAAGGACAGATTTTGGTCCCTATTTAACTTTTAACTGGCACAAACAAGGTTACCTCTTCTGTCTTATCGTTTTTCACTTTTCTTTTAACTGTTGCTCTCTGTAATTGTCTAAGACCCAGGCACTGAATGTTATTGTTGACTACTTTTACATAAACATCTCTTTGTCAGTGACATTCTCTTCTATTTCCAAACTTCAATTAAAGCTGTTCCAAGCCTATTAAAAAATAATCTGAACGGTAAGATACGTCTAAAAAATCTACACTATTTCCAGACACTTGTTCTGGAGTACTGATTTTGCCTACATTTGCTTCCAAAGCAAGTGCTTTGTTAGATAAGTTTAAATATTTAGATGTGAAATATAAACCTGATACGTGCTCCTCCATTGCTAACAATGCTAAGTCTGCCTTAACTAAGATTAATTCTGTTTCAACTGATTAGATAACCTCAATTTGGGTCTTCTTACCAGGGCTGGCTTATTTGCTTCCACTAGGAAAACAAGAACACTTCATTGAATTTTCTATTTTTGTAACAACTTTATCATATCCCTTTACACTTCTTAATTTGTTCTAAATTAAATAATATTAGGGACGCAAAAAATATGAGGTAACCACAATAACGGAAGTGTTTAAAATATTGGGTCATTTGAATATTTCTCCTGTCAGTACTCCACTTTAGGTTTCCTCATCCATGGATTGAATTCAGCAAGCTGGTGTATCTCAAAAAAAATGTTTGATTGAAATAGCTTTCAAGCAAATGAAACTCATTATTCCGGACTTGCAAAATTATATTAAGTTTGTTCATTTAGTTTAGGTTATTTTATGCTTCATTAGAAAACCAAAATATAAAATCTGAAAAAAAAAAAAACAATAAAAACTGTTACTATTGCTGTTTTCATCAAGCAGCATGATGTATGTATGTATCGTATTGTGGAGAATAGAAAGTTAGTAGTGATATCTATTTTGAAAGAACAAAGGAATGTCTGTAGAACTCCAGACGTACAATTAAACTTGATTTACACTGCAGTACCTAAGTTCTAGTGTCAATTTTTTTCTTTGAAAAATGAAAAATTAAAATTGGTTTACTCTTGATAAAACTCTTCTAAAAATTAGCACCTATTCCCAGGGATTCATTAACAGTGTGCCCACATCATGACCAACACAGCACTATTTAATTTCCTTGCATGACAGGTAGCATTGCTAAACAGGTGCTCATGCAGCCAGCCCAGTTTGCATGATGATGGGTCTCCCTTTGCAGCCACAGCCCACAGCACAGGATTATAGGTAGATTATGGTAAACCATGTTATGGACACATCTAAATATAGGAAGTAAACTGTCAGACTGTTCACAAGTTGTCCAAGTAACCAATGTGCATGCAATCACACAGTTACTTAACTCATTCCCACCATTGGATTTCTGGAAGTTTGCATTGTAAATTTCAGTGAGTGGAGCCTAGAATCAGATTATGTCCTCACATTTCAAACAAGTGATCATATCTCTTGAACCATAGAAGTAAGTAAAAAAGTATAAATGTCAAACTCTTCAGTTCAAGCTATTGTTATAGTAGTAGTATTCTTCAGGTTCTAGGTTTTAAACTGGATATTATAAGTTAAACACAATTTATTTTAATTAGTTATTTAACATTTGTTAACCAGGAAAGTCTGACTTGGAACAAAGCAATTTCAGTGGAGGCCTGGGGGAGAAATGCTCCACATACATGTCTTTGTAATGTGGGAAGAAACAGGAGCATCCGGAGGAAACCCATACAAATGCAGGGAGGACATGCAGACTCCACATGAAAGGCACTCCAGATGAGAATCGAACCGGAGAACCTCTTGCTGTGAGGTGACAATGCTACTGCTGTATCACTGCACCATCCCGATTATTTTTAAGCTTGTAATATTTTGTAAGCAATTTACACAATTATTCAAGTTATACACATACTGTTAGCAGCATTTTATTCATCCAACAGAGACTTTTCATATGAGACTAAGCAGTTCCGCCTGTGCTACTTGGATGAGATATTTTGGAAAAATATGAACTTTATTACAGTCCACATAAATATTATATAAACAGCAATTAACATATCTTTACTTGCACTAGACATAGGTCAAATATCAGTACAGTTGCATTTGTAATTGTGTAAGCTTTAAGATTAAATATTTTAATGCTTTGCATGTAGCATGGTTTTAGAATTTTTAATGCAAATATGAGTAACCGATGTTTGACACCTCAAGGTGTCAGTAGAATTTAACTGCAAAAACACCTGCAGGCATCACCCAGCTGTAATAAGTTAATGATGACATATTCAACAGTGTCTAACACATGTATATTTACAATGTAAAGTCAAACAACACAGATGCCAAGATAGGAGTTGGGCTCACTATCAGAAGTCATGGAGAGAATGAACATTAAAGTACAAAGTGAGTTGTGTAACAAAACACGACATGGAAAGGTAGCCAATATGGCCATTTTAAGGCAGTGAAGTATACATAGGGGTATGCCATAAAAAATAATGCAGTAACGTGATATGACAAACTGCATAATACCCCACATCAACTGGGAGTGTCAGCCATGGACCCATACTAAACTGTGAAGGTAATTAAAATCTGAAATATGTTGATCCAACATGGGTCAGACAAATAATTCAGTTCACATGCCAGTATATCCACAATGCAATGTCAAGGTGAGACACTGCAGACATCAGAGAGCAAGGTATCACCATAATAATAAATACTTCTGAAATTAATCACGTGCAGGCAAAATGAAAGGACAAATGATAGTCATTAAGGAAACCAAACTCAGAACTCCCACATTACACTGTTTCACAGAACCGTATTCAGCAAAAGGATCCATTGAAGAAGTCATGATCCAAGTCCCCTACTGCACATTACTCATCTATGCATAAGTACAAAGATCAAGCAAAGAAGTCATCATAGCCATTAGATTCTCATATCCTTCAAGTGACCATCTCAACAGCAGCAGAAGATTGCAGAAAGATAATTATGTTAAACAATGCCAATGCCCCCTGCATAAGGTACACACTAATTACAGGATGGTTTACATTCAAGGAATGTAACACTTAAATGCACTAAAAGATAGACAAACTCAAATGAAACTGAACTTCTGCCTATATCAAACATATGTTCTAGACTTCTGTATTAGCAGGGTATGCCACAGAAGGTGTCACTAGAGATTTGAAAAAAAAAAAAAAACATTCAGAGGAATGGAACACTTAATAGTGGGACAAACAAAAAACACACACCTAAGTTTGAACCTCTGGCATTCTTCAAGTATATATTCACCAGAATAGTGTACTTGCAAGGTATATCCTGGGGCAATCATGAATGAGTTGATGCATTTCAGGCAATGAGACACTTGATAGCAGGCCAGACAAAATACACATTCCTGTGATGGAACCCTTTGACATTTCATGGTGATATCATATACTTGTATGGCACACTATTAGCACACGATAATGACATGTATAAGCATTCTGCAATATAGATCATGGTTTTCAACCCATGCTTGCATAAATGATATCCTAAACATCATCTTGTTAGCAGATGATGCCACATAATAAGTTATCAGAAGGTTAAATTCAGATTTCCATGGAATGTGAGAGCATTGTGGATCCCTATGTACTATGAACCATCTTTACATCATGTAAAAATCATGGAGTAACAATCCACCCCCCCCCCCCACACACACACAATGTATTAGTAATGTACACATCAAGTTATGACTACATAGATATTTAAAAGTTGTGGCAGTGCAACCATTAGTGCCACCATATGAAAATATTGCCCTGTGTCCCACATTGGTGGTCACCTCAGCTGCATGACAAAAGCTGAGTCCTTAGCACATTTTAAAGGATTTTCCTCAGAGTTTGCTATATGACAAGAAGTATCATTTCAGGATTACTTAAGGACACCCATGGTGCCCTCCTACAACTGTCAAGCAAATTACACTGGAGATGGGTATTTGTCTAGGTAAAACAACCCTTTTTACCCATATATGTGCTATGATAATGACTCTGGAAAGTTAGGCACTTTAACATACGTCACAACTACATTGTCACTGCTAAACACTGAAAAAAATGAGTATTACTAAACAGCATGCAATAATAAGGGGACTGAAGCCCACACCCCCCTACAGTATCAACAGATTACACCATAATGACATGATGCAATTTACACAAACTATGCTACCAGTGTTAGACAATTTGCATTGCACCTGCTTACACCAAGGTGTGAGTTGTCTGTCACACTGCTATAACATACACCTTATGGTATGTGAGCCTCTGGCTGCCTGACCCATGTTCTCTTGAGCGATCTACTGGCAAATGAAACCAAAGAAGAAGTCATGCTACAGTTCTCAGAAAATATGAATTTGAAAGTATATTATCAACAAAGTGTGGGAATAAATTTGCCCATGCTTATAATGAATTGCAGTACTTAGGGAATTAAAGCCCTCCACCTGTCATATGCAAGTTGAATGCCTCCATCATTTCAATAAGTCATTACTACATGCTACAAATCACATTTTCCACTGCTACAATTTACTCCTCAGTGAATATTGAACTCCTGACTATCTAACTCATGCCCTTGATCTGTGTGCTAGCTAATTACATGACAGACGCAATCATACAATTGTTAGAAAGCACACACTCTTGAAGAGAGTATTGCAACCATGTGTGAGACTACATTTGAGCAATGTTAGAAAGACACTAGCAATCATTGAATCCCAATCCTTCAGAAGCCTTAATGAGAATTTAAACATTACATAAGGTTTACATTGAATCACAGAAGCTATTAAAGTTAAACTCATACATGTCTACTTATGTCTGTATCAGTATTGCTTCCTGCCATGCATCAAAGGTAAGCTTGTTCATGTTATTTCATCTCTTTTGCTATAGGATGGTAACTGTCAATGTTTTATAACTATATAAAGAGAAGCTGCTTAACACTAATTATTGCACAAAGTTGGATACAAAAAAAGTCATTTATGGAATCTGGCATTGTTAAAAGGTACTACAAAACTTAGGGGATTAAAAAACATCCACCACTCTTATCCAAGAAGAATACCTGACATCAGTTCACTATGTCATGATTGCATATCACCAATTGGGTTACACACTGCCGCGCCATATACATCAGTGGATTCAACAACTGGCCTGCCTAACTCATATTCACTTAACCTGTATATTAGCTACTGATGCCATAGTGAAAGTCATACAGTAGTTTTCAGAAAGCACATATGTGAAGGGATAGTATCAATAGAGCATGTGTGTGCATCAGATTGGCCATGGCTAAAAAGGACTACAACTCTTTCAGGGTCAAAATGCTGCACCTGCCAATTACAAGTAGAATACGTTATTTCACATTTGCTCAGTAAATTATGATTGCATATTATGAATTGCTTTGCGCACTCCTACAATATAGACTTCATTGTATTTGAACCCCTGCCTGTTTAACTCATATTTCTTCAGCTGTGTGCTAGCTAATGTAGCCACAGAAGAAGCAATGCAGCAGTTGTCAGAAAGCACATATTTGAAGAAAGTGTTGCTACAATGTGGCAGTGTGCAACATGTACAATAGTAAACAGACATCAGTAATTGGTGGATCACAAGTCCCCACATACCTTCTTGAGAATTTGAATATCACAACATAAATATATTGAGCCATGGAAGCTGCTACAGTTAAACTCATATGTCTACTTATGTCTGTATCAGTGTTGCTTTTTGTTATGCATCAAGGGTCAGCACATGATTAGTGAGGATGAAAGATTTTTCTTCAGTTTTTGCCATAGGACATGAATTGACAGTTACTATTTTGTAACTATGAATAGTGAAGATGCTGTCTGCTAACCATTATGAATCATTAGATAAACACAGATTCATTTGTTTTTGCTTTGAAATCCATTGTCCATGTGTCTGATATAATACATGTGTTGCTTAAACTGGACTATTGAGGTAGGGGATGATATATATGTGTCTATGACTGATGCAAGATACATAGCAATGGAATGGAAACCATGCCTGAATATATATCAATGCAATATCATGTGAAGTTCCAAAACACTACAGCATGTGTATGACAACTTGCAGTTGAAGGGAATGCTACAAAGGGAGAATACAAAAGTAATGAAATAGGAACTGAGCAGGCTAGAGGTGGGTGACAGGGAAAGATAAAACTCAACGTGTAGTATCCCATGACTTTCCTAGTTGTATGTTCAATAACAATACATTATTTAGGGTTGCAACTATGGTTTTCTCTATCAAGTCAACAGGGAGAAATAGTAGTCAAATGTATATCGTTTACATACTGATATCAAACAAAAAAATGGAAATTATTTCAATATTTAATGTATTCATATTAGTCTGCAAAAGGTACAGGTTTATCTGCTGAATGGAAAACAGTTGCAGAATGTGAAGATTAAAACTGTGTGCAATGAAATGGATTCATCACATCATTCATACACTGAAACATGAAAGGAGTTATAGAAATCAGATTCACATTACCTTATCTTAATTATGTCAGAGATGCTAACTGACATGCAACAAAGCTCATCTTAGTTGGATGGCCAATAGCAAAGTCTTAGCACATGTGTGGGAATTTTTGCCATAGGATAAGAACTAGCAGTATTTTCTGTTCATCTACCATCAGCAATGCTGCTCTGTGCCAACTGTCTTACAATAGATGAGTACAGAAATAGCTATTTCTGTTTATAAGTCATTCATGGTCATGTTTGGGTGGTGTGCTTATCGATTTTGGACCAGATTAAAGATTTGAAATGTGAGGATAGAAGAGAGGTTAAAAAGGAAGCTAAGTAAAAGGAAGACCACATGGTAAGATATTCAGGTATGACCAGGATGGAGGCAGGATTGGACCATATCCCTCAATTTCTTCTAAAATTAATAATATGTATCTGTATAATTTTGAATATTTTGGATACTGACATCTTAAATATTTTGTGTCAAATTAAGACCATATGTTGGATGATCAATTGCACCCAATAATTTCTGTAAATAACAGATATAGGTGAAGTTCTGAGTTATGTGCAGGACATATTTTTTGTGGAATGTGCCGTTTTTTATTTTTGAGTGGGACAAGTTGGAGAAGGAAGTCTGGGCTGTAAATAGTAGGTAAGAGTGAGAGGTTTGGTAGCCGAGAAAGACAGATGTGGCTAACAGGGTGTGGGGCAACACACATTGAAGGAGAAGGCATCAGGCAAACAGAAAGCAAACAATGGTAAATTGTGATAGGATGGATATTCTGAGATGCACACTCTGACAGCTCTCACACAGTGGGAAATCAATCCTCACACCAGGGGCTCTAGCGACTGAGTCCTACCTCAGGAACTGCAGACAATGCTGGACAGGGAAGTGCCTCAACGGGCAGCTGGATCATGCTCTAAATATGACCGATGTAGAGACTGAACTTCTTGTCAGTAATCTTGCTGACAAGCTCTTCCAGCTCCTGATGGGTGACAAAATCACTACCTACACTTGCGCTTCTCCTTGTGGGTACCAATGCACTATCACCCAGGGCATAGCTACCCAACGCAGGTGAAGCTGGTAGGACAATAAGTATGTCAGACTGTGATCCAGATATGCTGAGGGCCTCTTGCACTGGTGGTGTTCCCACTGCCACTGCCATATGGAGGGGGATGAGGGGCCATGAAGCAGTGGATGTTCCAGGTCACTGTGCATCATTACATATCATCAGTAGAAGAAATGGAGAAAATTAGAAAATAGATAAATAATAATTATGAAAAAGAGAGTGGGAGGAAGATGCAAAAGTAATGAAAATTGCATTCATATACTGTTCTAATCAGATAGAACGAAGGATAATACTAATACTAATACTAATACTAATACTAATACTAATACTAATACTAATATCAAAGGACATACACATTAGTACAATGTAAGTATTTTATTTATAATTGTATTACTTGCTAACAGAAATGATACATTTAGTCCATGAAGGTATCAACTGTATTTATTTGTGGGTTGGTGAGAGTTGACCCAGCATCAATCATAACAATTGCCACTGTACATAGTACTTAATATAATGAGCCTCTTCTTAATCTATGCTGATAATTCATCCAGAATCCATGATCTTCACCTTTGCACACTTATACTATTCATTGTATATAATGATACTAACGGCTGGGTTTCTTTTTGCAGTTTCACTGTAATTTATCAGTATGCTATGGGTAAAATGTTGAAAATGTAAAAATTATACAAAACCATAAACAAAGAGGGTGGTGGATGAGACTGACAAAATGATTTCATGCCATTCTTAAATTTTATTTCTTAATCATAAAATACATTATAGAAGTAATATTTTTATCTCAGCGTGTACAAGTGTATTTAGAATCTTAACTATTTAATTTAAAATTCTATTAGTTCCAGTAGTATGACATTTAAAATTAAGCCCTGAAAACATCAAAACATTTTAGTGTGGTGGTGGATATTTAACCCACAAGTATCACAAAGTTTCATTTCACATACAATTAACCTGATGAGCCACCTTTCCAAGTCTGACAACAGTGTGATGGATAATCAATATTGTACTTTTGCAAACTTATATTAATTCCATTATAGACTGCCAGTAATGGCAAAGGCTGTCTTGCTTGTAAACATACTTTACTGGTATTTCAGTTGTTCCCTGATATATTGGAAACATACATGTTTCACAAAATTAATGTTTATGTACACTGGTGCTCTCTTAGGCTGTCTAGTCACGCCATATGCATATCCTGATTGATTTTGTTCAGGAGCTACAGAAAAAGAGAGAATATAATACAAATCTGAATGGTGCAATGCATTGGCAAGGAGTAATGAGTAAAGTATGTTATACTTGAAGTACTGAGGTGGTGACTGGTCTCAAACCACTCCTTCAAGTTAGTCAAGGAGTTGGCTTTCTGTGACTTATATCACAGCATACTCATGCCCTGTGCATGAGATGTAAATAGCACATGTGATAGCTTTGGCCACACTATTCCAGGTGTCAGCCTTGTACTGAGACCCAGTATAGGCCCCCATTTAGAAGCCTGCAGCTGTAATGCTTACAGAGCAGATGCAGAAATTTCTTTGCCTCTTTCTCACACTACCTCTGTGCTGCAAAAGGAGCACTACTTTCCCTTTAACCAGCCAGAAGTCTCTCTTTCCAAGATTTCAAGAGAAATGTCACATAACTGGAGTGATGAGAACAGGAGAGAATCATATTTCATGATGAATGGCAAAACAAATATAATATACTACTGTGCTGCTATGTCTCTAGTGACACCATAAGGTTTGAAACAAGGTAGTCATCATTTGTCATTGAGATTGCATGTTCAACAGTGACTCCATACAAGATGCTTAATCCTGGAATATCAATAGCACATAACTTGACAGATTCAACTTCCAGAGCATGCATGGCAATATTCACAAAGCAAATCAATTTGCTTGGTCACAATCACCACTGTTCACGCTGTCATGACTTGCACATTAAGGGTTTTGAATCTCAACATGCTTATCTCTTGATATCCTCACCTGTCTACTGCATATACATGACACAGACTCTCATGCAGCACACATTTGCTGTGTGTTTGGCAAACAGTTAGAAAGGTGCAAAATTATCAATGTTCAACAGACTTAAGTCATCATGGGATACAAACACTCCACATATCTTACTATAAAATTATGCATTACATTTGGAGTACAAGGAGCCATAGATGATGTCAAAGTTCAAATAATTATGTCAACCTGTGGTTTTATCATTATTGTTTTTTGTTGTATATCAAGGTTAAGCTCATTCACATGATGGTCACCAAATCATTAGCATGGCCTAAAGATTGCTCCTCAGTTTTTGCCATAAGATATTAACTTTCATTTCCCATATTCACCTGCTCAGTCACTGTTGCTCTATGCCAGGCATCACACACCATTTGAACAAAAGATTTTCCTCTGGAGTTCAATAAAGTCCGTGTAGGCTTTGCACGAAGCCTATATGGAGTTTACTTGTTTGCACGGTGATCAGCAGTGCCTAATGCATATTCATGATGTGCACCACATTCAAATGTAAATAATGAAGGTTTTATGGTGGGCAACAGTGTTGCCAGCAAGGAAACCATGTAAGCCAACGTGAATAGCAACCCTATTTAACTCAGAGCACTAAAGTGCCGTGGGTTTGCATGGATTGCCACAATGATCACCAGGGCTTAACAGATACTAGCTGTCAATCTCTCACTGCAATATAATTTGACAAATGCCAACATAATGGGGGGGGGGGTTGGGAGCAGTGACCTAGAAATAGGGACAGAGTTGACATATTTGCTTTCAAGAAATGTGCTAGAATAGCAAGGGATTTGTGAGAAGACATACATTCTGAAGGACTTGAAGTGTGAAACTCAAACGTATGCAATGATTGAGTCACATCAGACCTGAGATCATCCCAGTGATATGGCAGAAAACCAGAAATATGATAAGGAACACACCAAATGATAGGGCAAATATCTGGACATTTTATGAAAATCTTGATAGTCGAGAGTTATCCTGCAGAAGTATATGGTCCAAGGAAAGTACAGGACAATGTATTCAGTGCATAGTATTGTTAAGTCCCATTCTTGGTATTCTGTACTGAAGATGTGTAAATGAACTATAAGGGTACATGAACTGCCATGTAAAATAAACAGTCAGGTGAAGTGGGTGTATTGAATAGGGACACAGAGCTGAATTGTAGGAATGAACACAGGGAAAGAGGACATGTGAAACAACCTAATGTATAGTAGACAAGAGCCTGTCAGTGGAAGGTAACTGTAGCACCAACATCAATCACATATCAGTATGGCACAGTAGGGACTGCACAGTCAGAATGTGTAATATGTGACTGTATCACAATGTGACATAACCAATAGGGAAGATGTCTGTGTGAAATAAGAAACTTTGCATCAGCAATGCAGAGGACATCTATAAGAGATGCTGCATACAATTGTCACAGGGTGGATATTGTGAAGCTGTGCAAAATGATTTAGCTGAATATGAGTGTTAAGTAACAAAGGTCTCCAGCAAGTGGGACACAGGTAAAGGCTCATGGACAATATTAAAGAAGCGAGCACAATCATGGACAGTATCAGAATAATACCACCTGTAATCCTATTGACTCTAAAATAACATATGTGATTTACAGTGCTCAGAGATGATTCTGCAGAAATGACATGTCCACACTCAATTAGGGCAATTATGCAGATTATCTTGGCACCATAACATCTGATACAGGGATCAGAAGTGACACTGCTGAACCTGTATGTGACATTATGATCAATACAAGCTAGTTGAGTGGTGTGCATGGCACACACACACACACACACACACACACACACACACACACACACACACACACACACACACATAGAGAGAGAGAGAACAGAGAGAGAGAGAGAGCACAATCCACACTGTCACAAATGTTACCCATACCATTACTGTTGTCAAACAACCATGTATGTACTGTGTGCATCACCTGTACTGTGTGCATCACCTGAACAGG
Source organism: Protopterus annectens (assembly GCF_019279795.1). Classification (NCBI taxonomy): domain Eukaryota; kingdom Metazoa; phylum Chordata; order Ceratodontiformes; family Protopteridae; genus Protopterus; species Protopterus annectens. The sequence goes on along the minus strand of NC_056741.1, from coordinate 502,895,179 downwards.
TAGCACACATGCATCTGGTGTAACAACTTGATGGGGATCTGGCACCATCAGACAGCAGTATTTATGCCACAAAAATAATACCTAGGTGTGACAAAGGTGGTACACTTCAGTTACACAACACTTGAAGATGTGTAGGGAGAGACATGAAGAAGGGTACATTGTACTCACTTATTGGTTTAATTAAGGCAGAGAACTATGGAAGTAGAATGGCCTCTGATGTGGATGTCCTTCATATACTCAGTAGTTGTGTGACATACAATGAAGTAGTCAGCACTCTGACCACATGCTGGTGGACATTCCACTTACCATCAACCCCAGGGCAGAGGCCACATACTTATTGGTCTGTTTACAGGGTGTGATGTCTATATTATACTTGGATTCTATGTTTGTCTTCCTGATGTAACAAATCCCCCCATATATGTTCCATTGCATATGTTGTCATGGCTGTGGCAGCAATCTGTGGTGCGTGTTGATACTGTCTGTATTATACTAATAACACAGTCTGAGCTAATGATTGGCCACAGTCTGTAGTCCTTCAAACAGCTGTTTGTACACAGGATGTGTATGTCATCTGTGATGTTCGTCACTTAAATAATGGAATAGAAAGGCCTAGCAGACAGCCCTGATGTATGGACCTGATCACTGGACCTGAGATCTACTTTACTTCAGTCATATCAACGTATTTAGATGTCATACAGTATTCTACCCACTGGGTGATATAGGTGTATATGCCCACATCTGACAGTGCTGAGTGAATATCTCGGAATGGTTTTGTGTCAAATCCCTTGGGCTTGTCAAGTTCTAAAGGATGATAGTGTTGTCATCATGCATGCCCTGGATGACCTCTTTGAAGACATCTAACAGATGTAACAGACATGAAGTAGCATTAACATGTCAAATAGGTCTGTTGCACGCAGGTGGGATATCAACAGTGCCCAGTTGGAAAGGGTCCATGATGACATGCTGGTCTACCTCACAGATGAGGAGATTCAGGATATGTCTATATATGCATGCATTGGGTGCTGCCCCCCAACTCAGATGGATGCATGTTGATATACAACCATCTACTGGAATATAGTCTTTGTGGATGATGTATAGAAGTGGGTATTCAACCCTGTCAAGAAGGTGTATGTAATAAATAACATGATAGGCAATCTGTGATGATGTAACAGCCCACTGATTTTATGTGATAGGCCTGGATGAAGGTAAGACAGTGCATACTGGCTAGCCTCAAATGGCCTAGGATTTGAATGCAATCCCCCACTCAGGTATCATTAAAAAACTCTCCCAGCTGGGGATTAAACCTTACATCACTACATGGGTAACCATTTGGTTCATTTACAAAACACATACTGTGAAAATTGGTGAATCATCCTGTATCATTACAGTTGTCACCATAGGTGTACCCCAGGGATCTGTGCTTGGCTCTTTTCTGTTTGAAATCTATGCCTCTACAATTCAGGCTACAGTATACGGCCTTTGCCTTACTGCATTCACTGATTCCTCTACATTGAGTGCAATCAGTCCATCTAAAATGACAACATTCTACAGGAGGGAATAGCATACAACGGCAACTCTTCCATTTGGAAGCATGCCTCCACCATCAACTGATACCAAGAGTTATGAGGATAAAATGTATACCGAGTTACGGTAGTGCATATCCACAATTGCTGGCCCAATAACAGGCCATTAATATTGAAACCAGCTTTAGCTATATGAGGCTACTCATTGATTTTCTCAAGCCCTTGGAAGAAGAAACCAGTAACTTAATAGAATCGAAACAAAAACAGTTGGAAACAGTGAAGCTTTGCGAAGGTAATCTATCCAAGTTACAGAAGTTACAAGACAAGTTAACCACCTGTGATCAGAAATGGAAAGAAATGAAAAGCCATAAGTTAATTAGAGACTATAATGATATCAAACAAGTGCCCTTGTTTGAATGGCCAAAAGCTTTCAAATTGAATGATAGTAATTTTGAAGGCAAAGATCCGATAAGGAAAGAAACACCGAAAGCAGACTTAATCAAGGCTTCGACTAGACCTAAGCAGTCATCAGTGGTTATGCAAGCTGAAGTGCATAGAGGCAAAGATGGGAGCTCTTATGTGAAAAAAAGATAATATGACCCATATGGGAATGGATAATGGGAGCATTGTTAACAATTTTCAAGAGGAAGGCATTAATGACATTTTGGAAGATGTCACTATTGATGGCTGTCGTGAAAGTGATTCTATATTAGACACAGGAACCATCCCCCAAAAAAGAGCTATGCATTTGCCTATAGTGCAGCAGCTTCCTTTTTTAATGCAAAAGAAGGAAATTAGATCAATCAGATCCACAAGCAGGGACAGGAAAAGAAGGAAAGTTCTATAGCATGCTCTCTAGTTGTTAATATTTCCAAATATTCTCTGACAGAGGAAGAGATTTCCATCTTGGAAAAAGGTCTTAGTTTTATACCATCCCTTAAATCCACATTAGATGAGTTCATTACTGACCTAAAATACTTTGGGAGAAATGTTATACTAAAATGTTTGTTTGGAAACAAAGGCAAAGTGCCATTGAATCAAGGAAGAACTTTAAAGAAGACCAGTACCTTTGTTCTGGTCGGACACCCCACTGTCGATATGTTTATACATTTATGTCAACAACTATGTAAACAATGAATATGATACTAATATGAGTACCAAGGGCACCAGGCTTAACAATCCTTTTGAACCTTTGCGTTTTACTGATATTATGGACAAAAATTTTGATTTTGACTCTGCATTTACTTTCGACAATATACCTGATGTTTTTGGGTCTCAAAATGAAGATGTGCCTACCCTAAAGGAAATGATTTATACATTTGAAAAAAAAACTTTTTAAATTGAAGTGTTTGCAGAGAGACAACAGATATTTGCATTGTTGTCTTGATCTTAAGTTGGTCCCACAAGGACTTAGAATGTTTAAATATCCTTTTGGTATAGCATATTCTCAAGAAGTTTTGAAAGAATTTCATTGCTATTTTGATGAATGTGGGTTGGAGGTGATTGTTAAATTGATTAAACACAATGTTTTGGCTATGGCTGTTCTACAAAAAGAAGTGGAAAAGCTAAATGGTGACATTTTAAAAGATTTGCTATTTTCTGAATATGAACAACTGTATAAAAAAGTTTTGTTTAGGACTAACAAGAGAATTAACAATATATTTTTAAGGAAACAGAAAAAGTTTGTTAGGGACAAACAACAATATGCTTAAGGTATAGTATAGCCTGGCCCATTTAAAAACAAAAACAAAAGTAATTCTTACAACAATAAAAATAAGAATGGTATGGTAGGGATGTTAATAGAAGAAAGGGATGTTCAGTATGGCAGGGAAGCGAGGGTTGACTGTGCTCCAAATAGGCGACTTGATGAATTGGACTCCTTTTCTGAGCATAATGAGCATTTTTTAGCATTGAGAAGGTCAGAGCTGTTGGCCAGCAAAACCAGATATCCATCAGACCCAGGACACCTGCATATACATATGAATACAGGGGAGAATCACAGGTGGAAAAAAGTGGGAAAGAAAGGGAAATAGTGTTTGTTGCAGACACTGATGGTGTTGTAAGTGAATACAAAGGATTCAAAATCTTTAACTACACATCATTAACCCTTAAAAAGGAACATTTTAATTTATTCTCCAAATGATTTAAGCTCATTTCATGAAATTATGGTGATATAGCCAACCTTTTGGTTGACCTTAAACTGTATCTTAGAAAATTGAATTTGGGTATGTTTTTAAAAAAACAGAGGATGACACGAATTACTGTTATACAGGTTTATCCAGAAAAGTACTATAAACCCCCCCCCCTCCACCCAACTCTTATGCTGTTTGAAAAGAATGTTACTGAAGAAATATATGAAGCATATAAAAGGAATAGGTGGGCAGTGGAGCCCTTTAATTTAGACAAAGGAGAAAAAAAGCTACTTCATGACTTGCAGTCTCAAACTGACATGCGTATAATGAAGCCTGGTAAGGGAGGAGGGGTTGTGCTTTATGGTATTGAAGAATACAACAATGCAATAACAAATACTTTGCTTGACAATGTATCGGGGAACGAAATTACCATAGCATATAGGAGAATTGACTCTTTACTAGAGGAATACTTATTAGAAAATAGGATTGATGGTAAGACACATTATTATTTGAGGCAAATGAACCCCATTATCCCCAACATTTTTGGAGTACCAAAGGTGCATAAATCTGTTAAAGAGCATCCTTTTAGACCCATTATGTCTGCCAAGAATTCTAAAACTCATCCCTTAGCAGTTTACATAGATTATTGGACTAAGGAAATTACAGTTAAGACAGGACATTTAATAAAGGATTCTTGGTAATTCTTGAGTAAGTTAACAAAGGATGTTTGGTAGGAAAGTTGGCGTTTCCTTACAATAGATGTTAAGAATCTCTTTACTTGTATTCCGAGACATGAAGGATATGAGTTTTTTAGTGATAGTATTAATAAATATTCAACTATGTCTAAAGACCAAATTCAGTTGATTCTTGAACTTTTGGAAGTGGTACTTGACCACAATTATATATGTTTTCAAGGTGAGTACTATCAGCATATTAGTGGGGTAGCTATGGGGGCAGCTTGTGCCCCCATTGACACCAATTTGGTTATGCTGGAATGGGAGCATAGCTACATTTTTAATTGCCCATATAGACAATATATACGTCTTTATTTGAGATTCTTGGACAATATTTTTGTATTATGGGATGGGACAAAATACACTGTAGATATGGTTATGCAATACTTAAATGCATGTACCTCTTTCTTTACATTTACACATACCTGGGATGAGTCTAGCATTAACTACCTTGACACCACTATTTTTCAAACGAGTGATGGGTTTAAATCCAGAATTTTTAGAAAAAGTACCTGGTTCAATAGTTATTTGCACTACATGAGTAATCACCCTCTGTTTCAGAAAAAAAGTCTTATTAAAGGACAGGCAGTAGGTGCCGCAAGGATGACCTCAGATAAAAGTGAATTGGTTGGGGAACTTAACTTTTTGGGTGAGAAGTTTTTAGAAAGAGGGTATCCAGGTGATTTGGTACAGGGGACACTTGATGAAATATATAGAGGATGGGGTACTAAATATAAGGCTTTACTAGGTCAACCATTGTACATCATGGGTAAAGGAAGAGACGATAACAAGTTTCAAAGGGTGTGTGTCACTGAATTCAATGCTTTTTCTGACACATTTACTGGTATTATAAGAGCTAATTGGAGTATGCTCAAAACCAGCAAAGAACTATATGAGGTAGTAGGCAGTGAACCTATATTTTCTTTCAAAACAGGAAAAAATTTTAAAAGACTATTTGAACAAACGGAGACGTATAATAATATAGTGAAAAAGGCATCTAGTCAATGTCGTAACTGTAGTCAGTGTTCACACATTATTAAGGAGGACACTGTATGTTTAAACAATGGTATGAATAGTATTGTTAGGTTTTGTAAAGGCAACTGTAACACCAAGATGATAGTGTACTTGGCTGTATGTGAAAAGTGCCCTGCGGTCTATATAGGAAAGATGGAGAGAGCTTTGAAGGATAGAATGTATGAGCACTTTCACGATATTAGGATCAGGAAGGAGACTAGTGCACTGTATAAGCACTCCATTGTATTTTCTTCTTTTAGTGGTTTCAAATTTGGAATTATTGATGTGGTGAAAATTAATTTTAGGGGGTGAGATGTTAAAAATGTATTGCTCAATAGGGAACTGAAGTGGCAGCTTAGGCTAAAATCTAATATTGATCCCGGCTTAAATGAATATATCACCATTAAGCCAATACTGGTAGCCAAGGCAGTAAAAATTTAAACAATTATAGAGTTCCACTATTGTATATTTTGACCACTTTTATTTCAAAGGATCACATTTTAAAATTTTGGTAAGCATTTTTTATTGTATGCATGCTTTTAACATTGTATGAATTCATGTGTCTTTAAATTTTAATTGTGACTAATTGAGTAGGTTTTAAAAAAAATGTCTGCAAATGTTGTGTTATCTGATGAAGTCTTGCTACAAGACGAAAGCGCTAATCCTTGTTGGTATTAAAAGTTTTGCCTCCATTAGTGGGTTTGGACCTCTATTTTCTGTGTTTGCTGAGTTTCTACAATTAAAATTTGTTTGCCTATACGTTTATGTGAGCTTGAAGTATCAGAGTTGAGACAGGACACAAAAGGTAAACATTACCGCAACTTAACAGGGAAGGAATTTGAAGCCCTAAAAGAATTACAAAGAAGGAAGGACATAATAATAAAACCAGCCGACAAATGAGGGGCAGTTGTAATGGATGTAGCCTGCTATGTTGAGACTATGGAAAACATGCTTACAGATCAAACTATTTACTTAGAAATAAACAAGAAAGTGCTGGAATTATTGATGAAGACTGAATATGTGATTTATGAAATGCTGATGAACCGAAGTATATCTAGAGATCTCTATGACTTTCTTGTAGTGGAACATCCGATGATACCAAGTATAAATGGGTTGTGTAAAATACATAAGAATTGTCAGAAACCACCTTTTTGTCCAATAGTAGCAGGCCGAGGTTGGTCTACGGAATCCATGTCTACTTATCTGGAAGAAGAACTTAAAAAAGTTTTTACCAAAAGCCACTTCAGTTATCAAGGACTCAGCCCAGTTCATTCAGCTGTTGTATAAAGCTATGGAGAATGTCAAAGATTACCATAATCTCCTTTTAGTAACTATGGATGTTCATAGCCTGTTTACTTCTATACCTAATCAATTTGGTATTGATGCCATTTGTGACATACTTAAAGAAAATAAGAAAGATTTGCATGTTTTGTGTACCTTATTGGAGACAGTTTTGGAGAATAATATTTTTATCTTTGACAACAAGTATTACTGGCAAAGGTGGGGGGTTGCCATGGGCACCCCCTGTGCCAATAGCTATCCCAACTTGGTATTTGCTTGGTAGGAAAAACAATGGCAATTGGATGCCAGTAATTGTTGACTTAATAATATCATCCCGTATAATCGATTTGTGGATATTTTTGTCCTATTGAAAGGAAAGCAACAAGAAGTCAGAGATTTTGTGGATTACCTGATTAATACTACCACTTTTCCGAAATTTAATGTTTCAAAAGAGCAAGTGGAATTCTTGGATGTGAAAGTGGAATTCTTGGATGTGAAAATGTTATTAAACAAGTATGAGGGTATTAGTACCATGCTGTTTAGAAAGTCAATGTGGCAGAATCATTAAGCAATAACCCACGCCTGGGTGTGGGTCATGCTGGATTTACCCTCGGTTGGTGTGGTTTGGTCATGAGGGCGAAGCATGAGTGACCAAACAAAGACAAACGTGGGTAAAGCCAGCATTACCACACCCAGAAGTGGGTTATTGCTATTATACAATGACATTATTTAAAAAAAAATACTTACTTTTCTTAAATAATGGCATTGTATAATGCCTCCGTGCTGCCCTTCTGCAGCTGTCCAGTATACTGGGGCAGTTCTGATCTACTGCGCATGCATATGTTTATGCAATACATCAGAGCTGTGTGCAGAGGAAGCAACAGAGAAAGGAAGATCTCCGTTGCTTTTTTAAAGTTGTCTCGTTATGCTAAATGAGTTTAACATAGCGAGATATCTTTAAAAAAATCAACAGAGAAAGGAAGATCTCTGTTTCCTTTTTTAAAGCTGCCTCGCTATGTTAAATGAGGTTAACATAGTGAGACAGCTTTAGAAAAAGCAACGGAGAAAGGATGATCTCGTTTAACATAGGGAGATTACAGCAACGGATCTCTTCCATTCTCAGTTGCTGTCTAACACAGAAAAAAGTAAAGAATTATACTAATGGAAAAAGTCTGGGCGACCGGACCTTTTTCCATTAGTATAACTCGGATTTACAATGGGCACGCTGACCAATCAGCATGCATGTTTTGGAATATTAATGGGGGGGGTCATTGCATAATATGCTACATTACACCAGTATGTATCCGATGCACATTTTTCAGAATATTATAGACAATCAAGTAACTCAAATATCAAGATTATGTACGAAAGATGACGTCCTCACACAGGAAGAGATGAAGTTAATAGACAAATTCAAGGAACGAGGTTATAACAACACCTTGATAGAGAGTAAGAAAAAAAGAGACGAGAACGTTCATGAAACAAAAGGTAAACCTTACTATTCTGTGCAGCATGGTAATGCAAATGGACAAGAAGTCAGAAGGAGGAATGATGATAAACAAGTGACCAGACTTGGCATTACATATAGTACAGATCATTTTGAAATTTGTAAAGTTATTAAAAAGTTTTGGCCTGTCCTAACCTCAGATCCAAAGATCAAAGAAATCATAGGGGAATATCCCAGATTTAAATATAAGAACAAGAAAAATCTGAAACATTTGTTATGTAAAAGTAATGTGTCTAGTAAGGCTTCAAATTATGCCAGAACTTTGATAGGTACTCGTAGATGTGGAACATGCATGGCATGTTCAGTGATTAATGCTGTCAACAATTTTGTTCACCCAAGAACAGGAAAGATCTACAGGTTTACTGGGAGTTCCAACTATACCAATAGAAATGTTATATATATTGCTACCTGTGTTCTCTGTTCAGCTTTCTATGTTGGAAAGACCAACATGAGACTTAAAGAACGTACTTGTAAGCATCAATCAAATATTAAACATCAAGTGGAAATGAATGCAGTTTATATGCATATTCAAGGAAATCATAATCACTCTTTTAAATTTATGGTGATAAGTATTGTACCTGAAACTTTACGAGGTGGAGATTTAGTTAATAAGACTGAGGTAGAAGAAACAAAATGGATCATTAATCTTGAGGCGAATCGTAATCCAGGATTAAATGGTTTGTTCCTATGAAACCTTTCCTAAAAGGGCGAAGTCTTATAATGAGGAACTAATCCATTATTGTTATTGCCACTTAATTAATTTATCAGAGAACAGTAAGATGAAAACATAGGTAACTGATGAGGCGTTGCTTGCTATCTTGAATCCAGTTGGCTTGAAAAGATCTTTTGATGGGCCCATAGGTGGAGGTATTTGTGACACCTGAATAGACTGGCACCATTTTACCCCTGGATTTTATTGGACTGTATTATATTTTTTGTTTAGGAAGATGATCATTAAATCTGTAAAGATCACTGTTTTGATTTAATCCTTTCAGAGGGAAGAGCGTTCAGTATGAATATGCAAGGCAGCATCTTTGATGTATATGATTTTTTATCAGAGAATGCTAAGATATAACTTAAGTGGCTGAAGAGGCGTTACTTGTTACCTAAAATTTTATTGGATCAGAAAGGCCTTTTTGACTGAGCCCATAGGAGGAGGTTTCTGTGAGATCTGACTTGTCTTTTAAGAGAGCGTTCAATGAGCGTGATAAGTTTCTGTTGTGTTATGAGTATAACTTGTGTGTGTAGATAAGGATCCACTATGTTAAGAATATTCATTATGAATTAAGCTTATGCTATGAGTATGTAAACGAGAACTAAGGAAACCATGGGATGGGTTTACCTGAACGCTGATTTGATTGGTGAGAAAGGCAAGCAGGAAAAGCGAGAAATGCTGCCTGATAGGTGAAGAGCTAAAAAAAGTTAGATTTTTTTGATTGGAAAGAATAAGAAACAGGAAGGATTATCAGTCCTTACTGATAGTCTGCTAGTTAAAACAGCTGACATCAGCTAATGGCTAATGAATATCGTTTCTTATTGGATTCTCTAATTTTATGTTAATTTTATTTTTGAAAAAGTGATTTGATTGGTGGTAAAGCATTTTAAATTTCTAATCCCAGGCATTTTACATTCAGGATATGAAAAAACGCATTAGCTAAAAACGCTTGTCCATCACCTGAGAGATTTTTTAGGTTTGTTTGTCTCTTTGCTGAGGAATACATTTTATATCTTTTTGTGGATTGTGTTTCTATGGTGGTTGCCCATTTTTAACTTCAAATATCTGCGTTTGTCTTGGGCTTTCTTTAGTGGTGTATTCCTTCTTGATTGTCTTTTTTAGAGATTCAGGATATGTCTATACATGCATGCATTGGGTGCTGCCCCCCCAACTCAGATGGATGCATGTTGATATACACCCATCTACTAGAATATAGTCTTTTTGAATGATGTATAGAACTGGGTATTCAACCCTGTCAAGAAGGTGTATGTGATGAATAACATGATAGGCAATCTGTGATGATGTCACAGCCCATTGATTTTGTGTGATAGGCCTGGATGAAGGTAAGACAGTGCATACTGGCTAGCCTCAAATGGCCTAGGATTTGAATGCAATCCCCCACACAGGTATCATTGAAAAACTCTCCCAGCTGGGGATTAAACCTTACATCACTACATGGGTAACCATTTAGCTCATTTACAAAACACATACTGTGAAAGTTGGTGAATCAATCTGTATCACTACAGGTGTATCCCAGGGATCTGTGTTTGGCTCTTTTCTGATTGGACTCTATGTCTTGACAATTCAGACTACAATATACGGCCTTTGCCTTACTGCGTTCACTGATTCTTGCACACTGGGTGCAATCAGTCCATTGATAATGACAACATACTATAGGAGGGTATTGCATACTACAGGAGGGGATAATACGACAAATGGTTGCTGAAAAGGCCACATAGTGTACAAATAAATGCAAAAATGTGCTTTATTTTGGCCTTCTGCACAGTGGAATTCCCTGATAATTGCAGTATTGACAGCAGTCCTGCTATACTGAAAACCAGTGATGCAAGCACTGGAAACAGATGTATATAGCAATCTGAACTTCAATCACCAAGTATCCGCACTGGTATTGAAAGGCTATGTTGTACACTTCATCAGTCTCATGATCATGTTCCAAGCTCAGCACTGTACTTGAATCTCATCAGAACACTAATAGAGTATGATGATCTCTTTTGCATGTACCTTACCAGACACATGCAGCAGCTGGAGACATCGATCACAGGAGTTACTCACCAAGAAAACACAGTGCCTACAAACCATGCTATGATGTATGTGGATATACTGAAATCCATGTCACTGCAATCTGTATTGTATAGAATGCATGACCTACAGTTACTAGGGCTGTGATCCTGCCCTAATGGGAATACTGTACAACCACAAATCAGATATAGCTGATGATATCAGCAGTGTCTGGTGAGTAGAATACGGCAATAACAGTGCCCTGCATGCAGTTGTAAAAAGCTCATTGTAATGTCAAGCAAGTGCATACCCCCCAATTGACTGCAGTGAGAATAGAACCCCTTCCTGTCTAAGTACACAAACTATAAAACTCAGTACTTTATGCAAGTGCCATGGCAGAAGTCTGACTTTGGCAAGGCTGCAAGACAACTTATAGTGGATGACATCAGCAGGGCAAGTTAGAGAGAAGATGTTTGGAGGGCTGCATGAAATACATGTGCAAGTATCAAAATTCTGCCACTCCATGGGATTGCAGCAGTAACAGTAGGATGCACACTTTTGCTCTTCTGTCTAGACACACACATGCACACACACACACACACACACACACACACACACACACACACACACACACACACACACACACACACACGCACAGTGAGAACAGAGCCCCTACACACACACACACACACACACACACACACACACACACACACACACACACACACACACACACACACACACACACACACACACACACACACACACACACACACACACACACACACACACACACACACACACACAGTGAGAACAGAGCCCCTACGTATCTAAGTACACAGATTACAGAACTCAGTATATTAAGCAAGCACCATGAAACAAGTTTGACTTTTACAACACTGCAGGACAACTTATAGTGGATAACATCAACATGGCATGTTGGAGAGATGATATTGGGAGGGCTGTATAGGTTTGTAGCTTCATAGGTTCATGAGAGATTACGAGGCTAATGACCCTAGGGTGTTTACATGCCTAGCCGTGTAAAAACAGAAGTACCCTTAAGAGTATAGTTATATAATTGCTGTTAGTAAACTGATTTTGTTATCAGCACTGACTGCCCCTGCCCATGAGGGACATAGGTGCCACTTCAGGGGTGGATTTACAATTACCAATACAGTTGTGAAGGTTGCTCTTAAATAGGGTCATTAAGGAGCACTGCTTCACATGCAGTGGGAGCCTGTTACAGAGGAGTGACAATCACTGGGAGACACATCTGTTTCACCAGCATGTTCTGTTTATGTCACAGGCTAGATTGAGATCCCTGGAGAAAGTTATTCTTGTCCCTTTTGATTTGCAGATGTCTAGCATCTCCTGTTGGGCAGGGTCAGAGACTGCTCTGGAGTCCAGGCATAGGTCGCCTCTCAACAGCCTGCATAATACTGAGTACAGTGATAAGTCTTTCAGTCTTTCCATGTATGTCATGTTTTGGAGGACCTGGATTCTCCCGGTCACAAACCTCTGTATTTTCTCCAGTTCCTGCAGGTGTCTGGCGAGGTGTAGACAGAAGAGGGCATTGTTCTTAATTAGTGGTCTGATATGGGTCGAGTACAGCAGAGCTATGACCTCCCTTGGTCTTGGATGTGATTCCTCTTAATTATGAGGTGTGCAATGAAGAATGTGTGCCTCATCACTATGCACTCATAGTGACTGAAGTGTAGATTGCTATCAACATGTGTTTCCAAGTTTTGCAATAGTGTGTTTGAGCTTATAGTGGTGCTATCTATATCACAATTAGCAGGGGTACTTCTTTGCTAAAGGGGACAATGAGGCATGTTTTGTTTTGAGGTTCAGTCCTTGAGTTTAGCACCATAAAATTGTCCACCAACCCAACAAACTCCCTGCACTTGCTAACCTAGTACAACTAAGCTTTAATGTCAGGCCCCACAGATCATCAGACAAACATTTGCTACAAGTTACCCACTCCCACAATCTTCATGGTGACTCCCTTTACTCTTACAAAATTACCAAGCTATGGAGCACACTTCCTCAGCTCATCACAAAAAACCCAGTCATGAGTTCAAAAAACTTCTAAAAGAATACTTAGCAAATCAGTGGCTCTGCTTTTGCCATAAAACAGGCTAACTAGCACCCCTCACCTTTCCACCCTCCCATAATACTGCCTTTATGTTGTACTCTCTTTAAATTAATTCTCTCACCTGCTCAATTAGTAGCAGGCTTCCATTGAACCTTGGCTCTCAACTGGGCAATAATATAGGAGAATACTTTATTAATAAATGTTTACTTATATGTAGTCACTGTATTTTAACTAGCAGTAACTGCTGAAATTTCAATTGCTTCTCTCTTGCCAAATATTGTGACTCTTTCTAGTTTAAGTCTAATGCTTTAAATATATTATTCTGAACCATGTTTGTAATTAGCTTCTTAGCTACCCCTGTACCACCTGTAATATGTCTTGTACTTCACTTCTTATTTGTTATATGTTGAAGCTTTTCTCCTGGGTCTCCACTGAAAATGGGCTCCTGGCCCAGTTGGACACTACCCCGTCAACAAATGAAATAAATAAATAAATAAAATTTGTCTATGTTAGCCCTTTCTGTAATATGCTAAAATCATTGGTGGACTCAATATGAGTATGCCCAGCTGACAGTCATCTGCAAACTTGGTAAACCACAGGCCATCCACCTTTGCCTGGATTTCAGAGAATTAGTTTCCAAACAATTGAGGACACAGCATAAATGCTTGTGGTATTCAACTTTTAAGTGGTCTAGTGGTGGCAGTGCACTGCCCAACTTTGATTGTCTGCATTCTGTCAGTGAGCCAGTTGACTATCCATCTAGTAATATATGGGTTAATCCCCAGATGGGAGAGTTTCTCTTTGATACTTGAATGAGGGATAGTGCCAAAGGGTTTGGATAAAGCAAAATTAGCTGTATGTCCTGTTATCCCTCATCCAGGTGTCTCGAGTCATTATCAAAGAAGTCCACTAGGTTTAATAAGCAAGATCTACCCTTGACAGAACCAAAATTGGTCAGGTTAGGTGTGTGGAAGGTCACCTATGTCCTTGTAGACAAGGTGCATTATGACTCCTTCCATAGCTCTAAAGATAAGGTCGTTTAGGCTTATAGGTCAATAGTTCTACTTCTGCATTGTTTCTAGACTGATGTGCATTGCATATCACATAACATATTAATGTATGTAGTATCGTTAATATATGCGTGACAAAATAATGAAACACCAGAGTTGTAATGCTTTGGGGGAGGCAACATATGTCTGCATTTTAATTATGTGACATATTGTTAGATAGGGCCTTCAGTTTGCTATGTTCCACATGTAATTTCATGTTATAAACAGAAACTGGACAGTAAACAGCAGTAAAACATATTAATGTTTTGTTTTCCATAATGCAACAAGAAGCTTGTTTGCTCTATGATTAGCCCAGTATTTGTGCATGCAAGATACACATTTCCATTAATTTTCTGTTTGTATGTAGTTAAGCCGTGCACAAATGCAAGCCACATTGCTAAATGTTGGAAGTTACAATTGAGTCTATGAAACACAGTTGCTGCTTAAATGACTCTGTGGCAGCAGGTGTAAATGCATTGACAGATTTCTTTTTGATCCCAGATGATACAGGGTTCGAATCCACATGTAAGTAATATGTTTATATAATCAAACAGCATAACGCAACTACATAATTCTTTTATATTACATGTGTGGTTGTATGTTGGCTTAGTGCAGCAAGTTTAACCAGAGATAACTGCAACATTTTACTGCCCCTCACCATTGCTTGGCATTGCTGCACAATGCTAAACTCCAGACAAACATAGAGGCCAAAAAGTAAAAGGATCCATTGCTTTTTCTGCTACTTATGTGTGTTGTGTGTGATTCTATTTTATGACCAGATTAAAGGTGTTAAAATGGGCTAGACAGGAAAGTAGTGAAATGGGGAGCAAGCAGGGGGAGGAACAAAGGGAAAGCAGTAGAGGAATGTGCAGGAGGGAGGTAGGAAAGAACCATAGCTATCCATTTCTTTAACAGTGTAAACTTGAAAATGTGCAGAATATTAACTGAATTTGCATTGTCACCTCGAGAGAGAGGGGAGACCACAGTGCAATCATGTTGTATAGCCAATTGGACCAAATCAAGTGTTTCAAGAAGGCATGTGTACAAAATGGAGAGCTATGGATCGGGCATTTATTGGTGGGAGAGGTGCCCATTTATGTTTTATTTGAGATTGAGAGGAATGTTTTGAAGGGATGTAGGTATGTCTGGGTTAGGTAAGTTGGGTAGGTGAGAAATCAATTGCAGACAAACAAGACAAACAACACAAGAGACAGAGTTGGTGATGGACACAAAAGTTTGGGGAGGCACTATCACTGGGGTGAGGGTGGGGGTAACCTGGGCTCACACCATCAAGCTTGGAGACAATGAGAATCAAGTCCTCACTCGGTCTCTCATCACTGTAACCTTACTCCGTAGGTGGCTGGAGTGCTTAACATCTCCTCTTCCTTCTCTTTCAGAACATGAGGGACAACAGCCTCTCCATCCAGTGTAGGTGTACACCACCCTACACACCATCTCTGGCAACTTGCTGCAGGTGATGAAATCACCACCTCTACCATTGCTCCTGGAGGGTACTACTGAACCAGCCTCCGGGACAGGAATACCTTAAGGTGCAGTTAGTGCAGGGGCAGCAAATGCAGTGCTGCCAGGTTGGTTCTCAGATGTGCTGGGCATTAGTGCTGGAGCAGGTGGAGTGGGGACAGGCTGATCCACTTGGGCTGGCCTACTCTACTGCAATGTGGAGCATTTATTGATGTGGTACATATGGATGATATGGACACATTTTGACAACACATAATAAAATGAAAATAAAAAATTGTAATTAAAAAATAAAAATAAAATTAAATTAAATTAAAAAGAGATTTAAAAGTTGGGGTGACAGCAAAAAAAAAGGTAAGATTAGTATCATCATGTGTGACATATAATGCATTAATATAATTTAACAACTCTATTATCTTAACTTTTACATTTAAGTATCCTTCCTAAAAGATACAGTCTATACTACAGATTACTGCAAGTAATCCTTGAAATGTGCACATATTGCACATATGTGTGTTCCAGTTATACAGATTACTATTTATAGCAGGGCATACAGATTTTAATTCAATGCAAATCTTATTGAAGAAATAACAGTATGTTATAGCTGTGAATTGTGGTAGTTGAACCCGCAATCTCTGACTACAGTCTAATATTAGACTCTTACAATTAGTTTGTGCTACAGACTAATCCATGCGTATTTGCTTTTACAGTTGGGATATGCATGCTCAATTTGATACAACTCTAAAATACCAAAAAATCTATCTTTAACTTTTAATGCTACAATAGCATTTCTCTTCTACTGCATAAATACCATTTGCTTCCCTCAGTCTCTCCAATCATTCCCTGTGGGCCTGGACATTGAACTCATAATCTCTGGCAGCTGGGGAAAAAGCAGAACAGAACACAATAAAATGATGCATACCAGTCTTGTCTGTATTCAGCTTTCTAAGGCTTGCAAGTACTCTCTTTAGTTGATACTTCCACAGCTTTGGGATATCGACAGCCATAAATTCCTCCAACCAGTGGATGATATTATCCATCTTCCTCTTCTGTAGGTCATTAAAATGATGCCTATGTTGCTCTCAAGTACACAGGATATCAGTGGCACTGGATAGAGCCTGGGCTAAACTATTGCAAGCCTCAGACTTGTACTGGGAGTCAGAATAGTTCCCCTGCATAAGTCGTTGGCTGTGGTGCTTTACTAGGAGACCAGTAAATATGGTGGACTCCTGAATACCCCACATCTGTACCCTAAACCTAGCACCTTTCCCAGTATGCCAGCTATGTCTATCAGCAGACCTAGAGCAATGGAGAATGATGCTTTCCCGCCAATTCCACTGATTGCATTGACTGGCATGCATACACACCCAAGTTTGTGCAATGGTAAGTGGACAGCAGCAATGCCAACCAGTGAGGAATACAAATTACAAATGGTAGGTTAATCTGACACAATAATAGTGTCACATCGCTCATGCATATAATTAATATCAGCTCCACTATCTAAAGTGCTATAAGTGACAGTGAATATAATGGAAAGTGGAACAACATAAACATTTATGGAATATCCTTTATTAGAACCCGGGATAATGTTTATAAGTTCATAGGTTCATAGGTTGGTACTAGGATATCGGCCCTAGGGCCTATGCAAGCCTAGCCATAACAATTCCCTGGATATTTCTTCCCACAATATTTACTTCTCCAGGCCCCTGTCTAGCAGGGCGACTGACATGATCCCAGGGGTGAATTTCCTATCTCCCATCCAATCATCAAGGTTCCTTTTGAAGAGGGCCAAAGAGGCGCTCTGCTTGATATGTATGGGCAGTCTATTCCAGAGTATGGGGAGTCTCTGGGTCAGGAACCTATTCCTCCAGCATGTTTTGTTCATTGTGATGACAAGGTTTAGATCCCTGGAGCATGTGGCTCTGAGGGATTGGGATTTCTTTAAGTGGAGCATGTCCAACAGCTCAGGGTTTGACATGGCCTTGTATGTTAAGCAGAGCTCACCTCTGAGTAGATGATATGCCACAGAGTATAGCTGGAGTTTTTTTAGACGGTCAGTATATGGCATCTGCTTTAGGCCTGTGATTCTTTTAGTGAGGTATTTCTGTGGCCTTTCAAGATGTTGCAGATGTCTTGTTAAGTACATACCAAAAGGGGCATTATACTCTATAATGGGTCTAATGAGGGATGAGTACAGTGGAACAATGACAACCCTTTTTTCTGGATGAAAAGCCCTTAGTGATAAGGTGTGCCACATAGAAGGATTTCCTGACTGTTGCGGCAATGTGGTTATCGAAAGTGAGAACACTGGCCACCTGTGTCCCTAAGTCTCTCATCACACTTTCAATGTTTAGTGTCCTGCCACCTATGTGGTAATTCATGGGTACATGTTTTTTTCCAAAGGGGATAACTATACATTTCTTGCCATTAAGCTTGAGCCCATGGCTCTGGCACCAGGCATCTGTTTCTGTAAGGCCCTTTTGTAGAATATCCACGTCATTTGGGGATTCAATAATGGCTCCCAGTTTGCAGTCATCTGAACTCATCTCCTTTATTGTACAATGGTAAGCGCTTTCACGGTTGAATAAAACCGATTCATCAGACAAAGAATGATGAAACTAAACACCTTATATACATACACAATATAATCAATTCAAAATTCCCTCCAAAACTCTTAAAGGGACATGAACAGAAATCGGCCCTTGCCTAGCTTCTTCATTTTCAATACAGGCTTAAAGATAGAAATTTATTCAAGCCATATTGTTTATGTGCCGTGAGTCTAAAAATCCCCTGTAATTCAATACTTTCAGTATTAGACACGATGGGGCCTAATCTATTAAATTTATGCATGACAAGAAAGACTTGAAAAAGGAACTTATGGTCAGATCCATATTCTAATGTATGTTTGGCCAATGCACTATAAGTAAAAGATTTCCTAGTGCAAAAGTCATGGTCCCTTATTCTTATTCTCAAAGACCGATTTGTTTTCCACACATAAAAGTGGAAAATCTAAGACGAGCCACATAAATTAAATCAGTGGTATCGCAGTCTGCCCAGTATCTCAGTTCCTATAATTTACCAGTGGCTGGATGTTTAAAAAAAACCTAGATTCATCAATGAACTCACTAAAATTAAAGAAACCACATTTATGTGTTCCTGTAGCCACTTTTGTCAAACTTAGGATAGCACAAGAGTTGCTTCAAATTTCTCTTGTTTTTAAAGACAAACTTAGGTTCATGTCTAGAATCAACCAACAAAATCTGACAATTGTCAAAAATCCCCTTTTTTATGTTGTCAACATCGCTCAAAAAAGATAACACAATTGGTAGTCTATCCCCAGCCATGTATTTATTATTAAAATCACCTGATACAGCTTGTGCATGTGACCTATCTGAGGAAAATGGCTTACCTCGCCCACTACGCTCAGCATGTACTTTATTAAAAGTTTTAGAAATTTCATATGAGGAATATCCTCTCTGTATAAAGGCATCATGTAAATATTCCATTTCATTATTAAAATCACATTCCTTACACAATAACCGTAATCTGCTACTCAGAGCCAAGTATTTGGAATTCAGCAATTCTAATGAGTTCCCACCTCATTTGCATCTTCACCATGCTAACAGCCCTGAATCTACACCATAAAAAGTCAACCATATAGCTAGGGAAACTGAAGTAGAAGAGAGTTGTTAATGTGAAGAACACAGAAACGAGACTATTACTTTGGGATATATCTGTACAGAGGATTACTGAACTTGAGAAGGTATGCTTGCATTTTGTCAGCTACATACTGCATGTGCTGAAATGTAATTGAGAAAAATCTATTTAATAGTTTTATATAGATATATATATATATATATATATATATATATATATATATATATATATATATATATATATACATATATATATTTTTTGCATAAGTAAAGGCCTTTACACTTGTATTTGTATGTATTAGTTAGACCTGTACTGGTGGCATGGACATGTTTGACAGGGCATTTCACAGGTATACATGATTGGCAATACCTTAACATGGAATGTTCTGTGTAAAATCTGTAGACATGTTTAAAAGACATTTCCTTTGTTAGCACTTTTAGCATTTCAAAGATGGTTTGTTAGCAAAATGAGTCATCTGCCTGTTGTTGTTTGGGTGGGAGCAAAGCAGCATTTCTGTTATGGCACACATAAGGATATGTTGCTGTTGTTACACTCTTTTTTAATATTACACTATACATTCCAGGTGCAACTCTTACCTTTTAAATCCAGCAGTTGCAACAGCTATAGTTCAGGGCTGACTCTGTCTGATACACACAGTACACAGCCAATACATGGGGAGGTAAAGATTGTGAGAGTTGCTTGTCATCAATGTTACTACATGTTTGTGTGTAGGAGAAAGGTTGTAGGCCTCTAGGTGGTGGGTGAGTGTGCTATGTGTTGTGTCTCAGTCAATGCGAGGGCATATTGACCACACCTACATCTGCCTACACCCACAGCAGCTGGTGGTTCTCCCTCTGACTCTTCATCTCTCCGTGGTTGTGGTGACCTTAGCATTGGAGGTGGAATGTGTGCTCCTTCCCCTTGCTGATCCTGCTGAAGCTGTTTTCTCTGGATGATGTTGTGTAGCATGGCACGTACTGTAAATATTTCAGAACATATCCATGGATTGTACTGCAGGGCTCCCCCAGATGTATCAAGGCACTGCAACCATGAGTTCAGCAGCCCAAAGACATGATCTATGATATTTCTACTTTGAGCGTTTGCCTCATTATGGCATTCTTCAGTGTGTGTGTGTGTGTGTGTGTGTGTGTGTGTGTGTGTGTGTGTGTGTGTGTGTGTATGTGTGCGTGTGTGCGTGTGTGTGTGTGTGTGTGTGTGTGTGTGTCTGTATGTGTGTGTGTCTGTTTATGCATTTCTGAGGGGTGTCATCGGCCATATTCCCCAGTAAAAGATCATTTGGGGTATGCCCTCTAGCAAACATCTGGTATAGTTGGGAGGGGTCACAAATATGTGAGTTGTGGTAACTGCCAGGTTTGCAAGCACACACGTTCAAGATGATTCCTTTGACATTACACATGACTTATCAGTTAATGTGGTAACCCTTTCTGTTTAAGTAGAGCCTACTCTGTTCCCTGGGTGGTGCCTTAAGTTGCAAATGTGCGCAAGCTATAGCACCCAGTGCTTCAGGGTAGTGTGCTACACATCTCCTGCATATTTCTGGCTCTCTCCTCGGTAATACTGGGAGGGTATATATGGTCATTGTCATCTTGGAGCATAGCATTCAGGAACTGATGAATGATCCTGGAAGCTGATGCCTGTGACACCCCCAGCATGTCCCCTGTTGGTCTCTGAAAGGTACCTGTAGCTACGTTTCTCATTCTACATATAGCTTTTCTCCACTGGGATGGGTTTCCCTTGGTTGTCTCTGGGTCTGAGTTGAGGAAGACAGATGTTGTAGTGTACCCTTATCCACTCTGTATTGGTCTACAATTTCCACATCATGTAGGTTGTGCAAAGTTAAATGGGGCCCAGAAACTCTTTTCCTTGTTGGCCTAGGTCTATTAGCAGCAGCAGCCGAAGCATAGGCTTCAGCCTGTTGCATGTACAAATTAATTAAAGTAGAAAAGCCCCTAACATTCTTTCTGTGTAGACTCCTTTCCGTGGCTGTATTCCAATAGGTTTTGGATTTCACAATGAAAACCAGCACTGAGTCTACCCGGTTGCTTTACAGTCTGTTGAATAGCTCCACGATGTTGGATTGGTTGAGTAGCATGCAGCTCAGCTGTTTATGGTGTAATTAGCATGCCACAGTGTTTACATTGTTTCATCAGTGCTAAAGAATGTTTAGAGCTGCTTACTGAATCCGAAATAGTCGCGACCCTCACACAGTGGAAACAGACCATGTAGGCTTTATTGAATCTGGCCGTTTGTTTTAATCTGTTAGTCCTTTGTTACATGTGTGTTAGTTTGCAAAATGATAACCGTAAGTTTTCAAAAGGATAACAGTCAATAAGCAGAGCATTACTTATGCATGCTACATATCTCTGTCAGGACATGCGTTAATAACATACATTTCAAGTTATGTCAGCAGTGGAAGACATTGAAAACTACATGCACCTGATAAGATTCATCATAGCAAAGCAAACAGAGGATTACACAGGTATGCCACTGAAACTTTCAGATATAAAAATTATATTGGACTATATTTAAAGACTGGAAGCAATATTGTACTACAGCATCCCACCCTAAGTAGATGAGACCCATGCATGCAGCATACAGAAATGAAAGCTTCACATCATTAGTACAAAGAGCCATGGAAGCTGATGCAGGGAACATAATCACCTTACATTCTTTTTTTTTTATTTCAGATGCATTTACTAATACACAATGATGCTATACATCTGTTGATGACAGTGTCTTAATGCATGCAAAGGAATTTTCTTTGTTTTTGCCATAGGATGAGAACTAGAATTAACCTCTGTTCACCAATGACCAGCATGCTGCTCAATGTCAGCCAGCACACAATGGATAATTAAAAAAATAAAATAAATATCATTTTTGCCTATGTGTATTGCTTTTGTCTATTTGTTTACCTCATTTAAGGTTGGAAATTTGAGGATAGGACAGAGATGAAAACAGGAAAGAAACAGATGGTAGAACAGAAGATGGAATGGCATATTCAGTACATTGCATTAATGTAGTACTATTTTACCAATTCCACTTTAAGATGTGAATGCCAACCCTTCATTTGTCTGTTTCCTACTGAGAACATATGATCTATAGTGACTACAACTTCCTATGATTATGGATATCATGAGAAGTGCTGTCAGCCTTAAATCTGTAGGTTGTGGAACCCCCACCTCCCATAATTGTTGAACAAACAGTCAAAATGTTAACCACTCTACTTACACTTACCAACATCTATAAGTCAGACTCTAACAGACTGCTTCAAATGTAACAAAATATGTTTATGCAATCTTATTTTGATGTATTAGTAACATTCACAACTATTTAGCATGGCTATCAGCTGAAACTTATTTGCAGCACTGTAGCATTGCAATATGTGACAGAAGCTTTCAATGTGTATGTTTCAGAAACATGGCTCTCTCAGAACCTAAGAACTAGTTTTTGTAACATTAGTCCTAAAGAGCTATACCTGGAAAGTATGAATATGACAGTTTCTCAGTACCTGCATTCTTAGTTCTCTCACATAGCATTGTCATAATGTTACCATGAGCACTACCCATGTGGAACCATGACTGCTAATTTTAGTGTTTTCCATATCAGCAAGGATGTGCCAAGGGTACAAGCAGCTAGGGACAGATTAAGCCAGAAGCCTCAGTTTACTGAAGCTAAGAATTAAATGGTACTACAGGCCTTCTGTCATCATGGTAGGCTGTTCACTGCATTTCAAACTGCTGACATACCCTTCCGTGACCATGTCTGGTGACAGGTTGCTCAGTATGCAAATACAGTAGGTTGCCATGGCTGCAACTATGATAGAGTCTGGGCCGGAGTAAGTGACATGATACATAATGCCATCAACAGAGTGGAGGCCTTAGTATGGGTGGAGGGCAGTCTACTGTGCCACCAGTTACAGAGGCAGAGGAGCTATTGGCCTCACTCAAAGTACCACAGATTCTGAATTCTACAGTGCTGTGCTGTAAGTTGGGGTGGAGATGGACAGACCTGAAGGATGTCTACAGATGATGCCTCAGGTATACAGTATTACCTTTACTGTGTCCCCCATTTGCAGCTGTTAATCAAATTACTTTTTATGATACCTGTCCCACCTACTGTGTAGAGGTATATCTGGCATCAAGGTGTACTGACCACCTGCACAAAGTATGGACATGGTTACATATAGTTATTTTTATTAATAGTTATAATGATATCACTTGCAAGTGTAGTTTTGGTGATTGGGCATTCTTACACTATACATGTTTTGTTTTGGTGTATTCACAGGTGAAGCACTGCCTAGCACCATCACACTGGAACTATTACCCTATTCTATCTACTTTGCTCAATATTATCTTATGGACAATAGAACAAAGATAATATTTGCACAAGTAGTGGGATCATACCGCTGAGCTCTGCCAGATGTATCCATGCAGTGGAATCATGACTTCAACAACCCAAGCACATGCTCCATAAGGTTTATAGTTGCTGGGTCTTCCTACCACACTTAACATTTCATGCCCTCTATAATACCAATATAATGGATCAGAATTGTGTGGACTGTAACTCCATGCAGGAAACTGTGGACATGTGTCAGCCTCATCTGTATTCTTGTTGGACTCGTGGAACACCCATCCCATGTGATACAATCATATGTGTGGCTTTACATATATTAGATAGAGGAAACTTTTAGTGACTCTTTGGGGAACTGAGGGTGTATTTCAGGCATCTGCCATGAGAATACTCAACCAGTTACTCAATGCTGTGCTTCAGCATGTAGGGGAATATATGTGGTTTGCACATATCCCAGAGAAGACAACAAACACTATGGAACATCTTTGCTGTCCCTTACTTACCTGAGGTAATTGGGGCCAGAGACTGTACCTATGTTGAAATAAAGGCTCTACCTGGTGAACTAAGATGGTGGTATATGACCCCCAAAGGGTATCACTTCATCAACTGTCAGATGGTCTGTGATGTACAGTGTATCATCTACAATGTGTGTTCAGGTCACCAAGGCTGCAGCTTCCATGATTCACACAGATGGCACACATGCAAACTTTGTCAATGCTTTGGGACATATTTTGGGTGATGCCAAATATGCCCATGAATCCTGGATCAATTAGAAATCCTCATAACAAAACTGAGCAGCATCACAACCCTGATCTACAACAAACAAGCACCATCATGGAATGTATGTTTAGGCTGCTGAAGTCATAGATCCACTGTCTGGATACCTATGGTGGTGCCCTGCATTATGACCCTACCATATGGGCAAAAATACTATACAAGGGCTATGCTGAAGAAATACACTAAAAATGATGCATACAAAAACACCATACTGTGTTTATCCATACAATCACTGGCCATGCTATTAATCAGACATAGGCAGCCCAAGTAGTAATGTAGAAAGGGCAGGGCAGAGTTATCATCTGCATAGGTGGGGAAGGGATAACATAACCATACAAGTGCTGAACAGGCATAGAACAGTATGAATTATGCATATAAAAACAGCATAATGCGCTTATCCATACATAGGCTGGACACACTGAGCATCATAAATAGGCAACCCAAGTAACAGTGAATTAGGGGCAGGACACAGCTATCAAAATCTGCACAGAAGGGGTATTGAGTACAGAGTGCAAATTTCTGTATGAGTGGGTCAATACTGGGAGGGCCAGGGGCAGTGAAAGTGTGGGATGTGCTAGGGTCTGTGGTGGTGAACTCCGTGTGTGTGTGTGTGTTTGTGTGTGTGTGTGTGTGTGTGTGTGTGTGTGTGTGTGTGTGTGTGTGTGTGTGTTTATGTGTGTGTATGTTTACAAGGACAAAGCCTCAGCACATGGCACATAACTGCATTGTGGAATAATGGACAAGTCCAGGCCATGCTGGATAGAGGGTAGCGCTTCTCATACATGCCTCCACTCATGAAAGCCAGCTTGGCAGGAGATGCACAAGTTGTCCCATGACCTGGGATAGATAACAGTATGCTACTCGACCATGACTGACATCTGCTGATGGATGTGCCAGCATGATGATGACCATGACCATTGTGATAGCCTCTTCTGTGAGATGTGCTAGCACTACAGAAGTTGGATATCACTTATCCATGGCCATGTCAACTAACACCTGAGGCAATCACAAATGATCAGCCATGAGAAAAGCCTCTCACCCCTTCAGACAACACAGAGAACATACTCTGCACATTCCATTGTGTGATTCATTCTGTCTCCTGTACATCAACATGCACAGCCTAAATCACCCTCATAATTTTTGCCTTGGTGCTGGTGAAACTCACCTGTGGCTCCAAAATGGCCCTGCACATAAATTGGGTGGCAGCTACTGACATGTTAACTTCAGTGTAGGGTGGTAATCATACTACTGATGAGACCAGTAGCAAGAACCCTGTGTGGACCCCCCCCCTGCCCATGAGTGCTAGGGACAGATTCAGGTCTGTCTCTACTGGGAGCTAACACACTTCTGTGAACCACAAATTGTAATATGTCTTGGGTATGTACTGACATAAAGACAGTGTCCATAGCCTGATGAGAGGATGTTATGGTCACAGTCCCCGTGCCCAACATGCATTTTGCATCCCTTGATAATGCCTCTAATCCCAACCATCTTTATCAGAGGCTAATGATACTCTAACATCAAACAGGGTAATTCCATAGAGTTGGTGCCAGACAAAGTTTCACTTATGAAAACACTGAAAGAAAACATATCCAGTGTAACTATGATCTTTAAAAATGAGACATATGGCTAATATTAGTACAACTATAAGCATATATGATAAACAGGTATAAGCATGTTATGCCTTGTGCAATTGGATGTTGCACGTGGATGCCAGATGTACTTGCATCACATCAGTGAGACAGGCACATTAAGCACTATAATGTGACTAAGATTAGTCTAAATGGTTAGAGTAGCATGTGCCACTTCTGAAAGAAAAAAAGTTACCAGTGATGTACCATGGATCTCAGTTTGGGGCCCTGTCCTATTTGGCATTTATTTCTCAGAACTTTAGGCCTGCACTTCTGGTGTACAGTTACCTAAGTTTGCAGATGACTGCAAACTGGTTGCTTCAAATAAGCTTAGACCATGTTAACAATTGGTGCAAATGCAATGGTTAGGAATCAAATGGAAAAATTTAGCATAACTCATTTTGGTAAACAAAACAGTTTCACTTAATGTATAGGAGATGCATCCCTTCAATCAGACACTGTTGTAAAGGATCTAGGTTCTCTTGTTGATAATTTCTTATCATTTGACCATTATGTCTCAACAGCAGGTTGGAAAGCCTTTTATCTGGCCCATCCAGTTTCCAAAGGCATCTCCACTAGATCCAGAGAAGTCTTCTTTCTCCTTTACTCGTATGTTATCCAATGCATTACTGAATATAATGCACCTTTTGTCATGTATTTAGCTAAACATATAATGCAACTTGAGAGACCTCAGAGATTCATAATTAAAATGATACGTGGCATCAAAAAATGTTATCAGGAGGGGGTTACAGCTCTTTCTCAGTACTCAGTTTTTTACAAACTCCTCCATGGAGATATATGGTTAAAGGCTTTCATGCCATGAAAGATCCAATCCTATTTGACCTCATATTCCTTCACAGAGCTAATGGCAAATCAAATATTTGGTTAAAAGGACTAAATATTCATCAGCAGATAAATAAGATACACTGGTGTGATGGATTCATATCCCACTGTATCCCTAACCTTTGGAACAGACTACCACTACATGTCAAGCAGAGTAGCACCCTCACCTCCTTCAAAGTAAACCAAGATAATTGGATGGGTAGCCTCAAATTCTCTCCCAGTCTATCGTGTCTTGCCCTACTTGAGGCAAGAGGGAAATTTTTAATAGGCTCTTTTGGGTAGGCTTGAAAGAGGTGGAAACAAAGAACCATCTACCATGGCGATAGAGTGCCTCAAGTACAACCTCATTTTCTAGCTCACTGAACTTGGGATTGAGGGTGGACTTGAATTTCCGTGCTGGTTTCATTGATATATTTCTATTGGCATGAACAGCTGTGGTCTCACATGAGTGTTACAAGGCCCAACAGACATATTATAATAATAGACAGCTACTACAAAATAATAGGGCCTGACACTACAATACATGTATCTACAAAACAAATTAGTACCTGAATGTCAGCCATCAATTGAACTCTAAGCACAGACCCCCTTCTTCTGACCACAAAAATACCAGCACACAAATCCAAGTTAGCAAGCATGCAACTTGACAAGCTCAGTGATTATTTGCCGCAATTGAGATAGCAACTTTTTAAAATTAAAATCACATATATGTAAAGCTTACAGCATCATAATGCTGTATGATATACTTCTAATGTTGCTAAATCCCAAAGTAACATTGTTGTATTCTAATGCAGTCAGTGGATTTGTAATCTACCTGGTCAGAGAGCATTGGCCAATACATGCAAATACACTGGAAGAAAAAATGAACCACATTCTAGACAATGCAGTAAATAGTACACATAAACCTGTTTACTCACATACAAGTAGCTCTAAAAAAAAAAAAAAACTTTATTAA
Organism: Protopterus annectens; assembly: GCF_019279795.1. Classification (NCBI taxonomy): domain Eukaryota; kingdom Metazoa; phylum Chordata; order Ceratodontiformes; family Protopteridae; genus Protopterus; species Protopterus annectens. The sequence continues at coordinate 502,867,397 of NC_056741.1, read as the reverse complement.
ATGAGATAATGGTATTATGTAGCAACAAGTTCTTGCAATAGGATACAAGTATAGTCAAACAAAGGCTTCCATCTTTTCTTGCACAATCATAACCCTCATCTCCAGTTATGCTTTTATTGGATAACTGTTTGAAATGTCAGGACTCGCTAGAGTGAGTAATGAAATACAGGGACTAAATGGCTGAAAGATGGGACTTACATTTTCTAAGTCTGAGATGCCATTTTGTGTAATATTTCTTTTTCTTCAAGGTATGGTGATCTCAGAATCAGTTTATATAAGTTTTGGGGGTGGGGGCTTAACCCCTCTCTACCACAAAAAGAAGTTTTAAGGAGAACAGCGATCATTGAAATTCACTCTTCTCCTGTGTTTTCAGACTTTTTTTGGCATGTTAGCACTTGACATTTTGAGTGCTGACAATTCAATAGGGAACTACTTTTATTGTGCAGATCACCTCTTCTAGGCACAATGACTATGCTAATTAGGGTTCATCTCATTATTGTTTCTTAATCATTCAGTTTGTGTGATCATAAAACCTGATAAACATGCATGCTGTGAAATGTGTGGTTTCTTAAAAACTTATAATTTGTTCCACTGTGGCATCATTTTCTAATGTGCTGGCCTAGACAATGTTAATCAACAGGGTTTCAAATTCATGAAAGTCTAAGCTGTAACTGTCTGACAAGCAATCCGTAAGTACTTGGATTGCCTGTGAGTAAGCGTAATATGCAGATGTAGCAGTTTTATTTATTAATGTGCATATTGTCAAAAGACAAGTGGTGGGATTTGATCTCCTTATTTTTGTATACTGTTTGAAATGGTCAGTTTTCAGTCCTCCACATTTTTCTAACATTACCTTAAGATGTGTGCTTTTTTACAAAGTTAACATGGTCTCTGTGACGTTGGTTGCTAATGTTCTGGTTTGCAAAATAACAGTTAGGCAGGAAGGCCATTGAGTTCTAAGTTGTAGCATTCTGACAAACAAGCTGTACTTTCCAGTAAGTTGTTACAGTGTAGGGTAAGCATAATATGTGAATGTACAGGTCATCAGTGATGTGTACATCATCAGTAGAGTAAGGGATAGGTTTCAATCCCCTGATCATTATATGAAAGTTTGGCAATGGCAATTTTTGTCTTATACATTGTTCTAACATTCCCATGAAATGTAGTGTCTTACAACATTGTTATAAGCTTCTCTGTGTGTCATTTGTTAATGTGCTGGTCTGAAGAATACTAGTAAGGCAGGCAGAGGTCCATATCCATGGAGGTTTAAGGTGTAGCAGTCTGTCAAACCGGATAAAGGTAAGCATTGTACCTATATGTATTGGGTTGTCATGGATGTGTTCATTGTCAGTACACTATTAGGTGGGATTTGATCTTCTGATTGTTGAATTCTGTTTGGCAATGGTTAGTTTTAGTCTTCCACTGTGGTCTGTCATTCCCTTGAAATGTATGCTTTCTTACAACCTTTTCATAAATTATTCTGTGGTCTAATGAATGATAATGTACTGACCTAGACAACAAAGGTGAGGCAGGCAAGGGTTCAAATCCACTGAGGTTTAAGAAGCCATCGGCTGATGAATAATTATCATGTACCGATAACTTACCTTGTAAATATAAAATAAGGTAAACATGATATGTGTATGTAACGGCTTACATGGCTTCATCTCCATATGCAGTGATGTGCATTTGTCAGTACATTGTCAGATGGGTTGTAATCACCTGTTGGTTGGTATTTTGCTTTTAACTGTTTAGCTTTCATTCTTCGCAGTGTTCTAAGATTTCCCTGAAATATGTGTTTTCAGACCCTTTCAGTATATATTTTTGTGGTTTCACTTGCTGATGCCCAGGGCTAGGGAATAAAAAAGTCTTTTGGCTTTTCCCAGTTAGGGGTCGCCACAGCGGAACTCTGGTCCACTCATGATATTTTTGTAGTGACGAGTTGCCAGCCCAACACCCAACCTTTTCACCCATTCATGCACGCACCTACCTGCATGTCTTTAGCGTCACTCGACTGTGGGGAGGACATGCAGACTCCACACAGTAGGAGCTCCAGCCAAGAATCGAATGGGAGAACCTCTTGCTGTGAGGTGATAACGCTAACCGCTGCACCACCGCGGCCACATCCCTGGGCTAGGGAATACTCTTCTGAAAAGCACAGCAGGCTATGCATTCTACTCTGAAATAATGCACAGCTACTACTATTTCACATTCCTTGATGGCTCAATGTTCTTATGCAATGATTCCCATTTTCTTAATAGACTGTTTGGGTGTGTCAGATTGTCTGGGCTGTGTATGTTTTTTTATGACTTTATTGCTTGCATTCTGCACATGTGCTAGAATTCCCTGAAATATGTGTTTTATGACCCCTTCAGCACTTACAGTTGGAATGGCTTCCCTTGCTAATGCACTGCTATAAAACATTCAGGTGCAGAAGTTATGGGCTTATTTCTCTTGAGGATTATACTGGTTTTGTTTTGCTAGCCATCAACACATGCACTGTATCCCCAGATATATTGGTTTTATGACACCTTCACCTTTGTCTACTGTTGGGATTCCACTTGCTAAGGCACTGTTATAAAACATTTATGTGTGAATGGTATGGGTTCAGTGCCCTTGAGGACTATATTATTATGATTTTGCCATCTGACTGCATATATACTATATTTCAAAAATATATGTGTTTTATTTTGCCCCCCCCCACATACACACACACACACACACACACACACACACACACACACACACACACACACACACACACCATGCTGTGGTGGCTCCTCTTTATACTATACTGCCACCCCACCCCAGGCAGTCATGGTACTTTGCTTTCTTTTGCTCATTTCTGAATGTGTGCAATTGCTACTGTTAATTACTTCAGCATTATACAATGTGCTCATAGACTTGCATCTACAACTGGGGGCTTGTAAACTATCATTGTTTACCTTAGCTGCATGTTTTTTGATGTGGCCACAGGATGGTTTACCACAATCTAGCTGTAGGTCTGTGCTGCTGCTGCTATGAGGCTACTTATCATGCACACTGGCCTGGCTGCATGCATATAACATTGCTGCTCATTAAGCTTGCCACAATCATGGCCACAGCATTTATGACTCCCCAGAGAACTTTGGAGTAGGAAGAATTGTGGAAAAATGCACAAAATTTCTTACCATTTTGAACTGTATTTACCAACAATTCATGATAATGTGAGAAGTGTAAGTGATACGTCATTCATTAGACACTGTGGAGAAAATTTCATCACCAGAATGCACATTTTCTGGCAGACTTATCAAGTACGTTCTAGTTGTGTTATACTATTAAGGTTACAGGGGATTTTTTTCATTTATTAATATGATATTTTCTTTTATTAGCAGCAAGCAATAAAGCATTTTGTATTCTTATTTTGTATCATTCTTTGGAATAAAGTTATATTCTGAGATTTCTTTCAACATGAATTAGTATTATTATTGCTATTATTATTTTGCAGAAAACTGGATGATTAGGGAAAATGCATTTTAACTTCTAATGTGCAGTTATTAAAATAAAACTATCTTTTTTGAAAATAGTATCAACATTTTTATGGGATATAGAAAAATTCCTTAACTTATGGTTTAATTTTTAACAAATTATGAAATGACTTCCGTGCTTGCTTTATTATATTTATTTATTGATCAACTAATTTTCATTGTGTACATCATATTTCTGTGAATTAGGATGGGCACTGCATCCTGCTTTCTTGGATGGACAATGTTGCTTAAAAATGCTCTTCATCTTCTCATAGTCTGCCTGGGGGGGGTCCTTAAACATATCTTAGTCTTGTGTTTAATGTGTAGTGATTTGTTACACAGAACCACATTAGCTACAATGAGAAAAAAACGTCATATTGGATAAATTCCATATCTTTGGCTTGGACTTAAATACCTCAGAGTGCAGATCAAGCACTTTCTGTGGTAGTCAACAGTGCTAGCAGTCACATTGTGCAAGCAGAAGCATTGCCAAAATTCAGTCTCCCTCACATGATACACACATTCAAATACACACACACACACACACACACACACACACACACACACACACACACACACACACACACACACACACACACACACACACACACACACCAGTGACCACATACCCATTCATGTGTGTCTAAACATCCACATTGGCCTTTTTTCCTCCGCCATGTTAATTCATGGATGATTACAGTCAGCCATTAACACGAGACATTAGAGTTTCACATTTTCTTCAGTATATGCTTGCTAGGGCAAAAGATTAACATCATATCAACTCTCTCCATTGCACTACAAGGCTGAGAGTATGCTTAATGTTTCCTGTCCCTCACCCTCGTATATCACAACATATTACAAGCATTGCATACTGCCATAGATTATTAATATCTGTTTAGAAACACTGTGTTTTAACTTCGCAGTTACTGCAGTGGTTTTGATTGTCAAAGATGTAAGGTTCAAATCCCTTTTTCATCTGATTTGCTTTGTAAGTATAGTCTACAAATTCTACATCTGTTGTCTGCTTGTGGCACAGAGGACTACTATTCTCTGTGCAAGGTGGGAGAGTACAGAGATGAATCCTTTTTAGTGCCTTTTAAGATATTCCACTTATATCTTTTGCCAAAGCGTTCACACCACCATTCCAAATCCCATTTCTGTCTAAGTGCCACTCAAACACGCTTTTAAAGAGTTATAGTGTTTAGTGTTCCACTCACCTCCTAGTACCCATTCTAAGTGCTGCTCAGGCATGCTTTTAAAATGTTATCCCTGGTCTAGTATACCTCAATCCACCAGTCTCAGATCTGTCTAACTTCTACTCAACTGTGCTTTTAAAGAATTACCCTGGTGTGCTGTATTCCCCCCCACACTCTGATTAATGTTCTAAATGGTACTCAGACTTGCTTTTAAAGAGTTACCTTGGAGTCTACTGTTCTCCACATCCCCGATCTACATTCTGTCTATTTGCCACTTAGACATGCTTTTAAAAAGTTATCCCCAATGTCTATATTTCTTTACTCCCAGTCAGCTTTCTAAGTGCTTCTCTTGTATGGTTATAAGTTGTTATCCCTGGTGTCTAGTGTTCTCCATCAATCTGTGTCCTGTTTAAGTGCCATTCAAACGTGCATTTAAAGAATTATCACTGTTGACTACTGAATCAACCTACCCAGTGTTACAGGCCCTGCTGGTTAGTCTAGGGGTGTGAAGTATAACAGCCACATCAATCTACCCCCATACACGCACATTCATTCCATACACAAACACACACACACATACACACACACACACACACACACACACACACACACACACACACACACACACACACACACACACACACACACACACACACAAAATTGCCTAACATACCCCCTACTAATTCCCTTGTCACAACCTTCCAGGCAAACACACTCTCACATATGCACTAAAACATACAACTCCTCACATACTCATGCATACAGTAACCATTTCAAATGTTGGAACTGCAACAATGAGTCCCAAAATACAGAAACTGAATTACTGAAAGAATGGATTTACATATACTAAGTCTGAGATACCATTTCTTGGAGTACTTCCTTTTCTCTGAGTATGGTGATCTCGGATTTGGTGTATATAAGTTCAGGGGCCCCTGACATGGGAGTGCAGGGTGATTTGCACCCCTGCAAAAAGAAGTTTAAAGAAGAAAAGTGATTTTCAAAATCTATTTTTATCCTGCATTTTCGGTCCTTTTTTGTGGACTTGTTGGCACTGGGCATTTCAAGTGCCAGCATTTCAACTGGGAACCCATGTATATACTGTATAAGCTCCTTAACATTAAACACCCAAGTACTTAACTCCACCACTGTGGTTGAACACAGTCTTTGGATTGTGATCACAATGATAAGGTTTAAGGAGCAGCTCTACTAATATACACAGCTAAGAGATTCTGTGAGCTACTCAGTGCATAAATGTTTTCCTGAAGGCAGTTCTAGGGAGAGAGCACATGGATAATTAGCATATGCCTCTCCACCAGACTGCCTCATTAGCATGAAGCATGGCCACAGAAACAGTCAGATATGATGGTGCATGTCTTTTTACATAAGCACCATGTTTGGAGTGTCTTTGAATATGAGTAGGTGACCTTGTCTATGCTTCATTGCAACCTTTATGAATCCAGCACTATTTCTCTTCTTAATGCTGACAGCATGAATTTGCTATGTGGGGAGAGTGCTAGTTGCAGTATCTTAATATGATAATTATGGGTCACATTTTTGTAGTATTCATGTCTTAATCGAGCTGTAAGCTCTATGCCAATTTGTGTATACAGTATTTCATACTTTTCTAAACAGTTTAAATTTCATTTGTGCATGCTGTGTTTTGACTATCATTGTAGTGTAATACAATTAAATTTACTTACAATATGTTTTAGTGACGCAATAAAGATTATGACTGCTAACTATATCTACTATATCTATCTATCTATATATATATATATATATATATATATATATATATATATATACACACACATACACACACATATGGATGTATATGTGTGTGTGTGTGTGTGTGTGTGTGTGTGTGTGTGTGTGTGTGTGTGTATATATAAATATATATATATGTATAATTTTTGTATATATATATATATATGTATATATATATATATATATATATATATATATATATATATATAAATATATATGGTTTACTATCAAAAATTCGAAAATAAAAAAAAAAGTGTACAGAACTTTGAATTTTAACATCAGAAATGAACATTTCCGCATGCACCTAATGTCGAAAACAGCTGTTAATTGTCGAAAATGTCGCAACAGCACTCCCACCCTTCCCTTAACTCCCTACCTAACTAGCCTACACTCACATCTATGCAGGGGGGCAAGCCCCCCTGCACCCCCTCACCCCCCTAACTTAATATTCCAACTCCGAGATCGCACTACAGTGAGGAAAGGGATGTATTTCCCTAACCGCACTGTACCGCAATCCCCTTACATGAGCAAATGTTGTAATTGCGAATACACAGTCCATTCGCAATGATAACGTTCGCTCACATAACCTGCTGAACTATGAAGTATTCGAACATATGTTGTTCGAATACTTCATAGCCATGCAATTGCATGTCGGCATTTTGATAGTAAACCTATATATATATATATATATATATATATATATATATATATATATATATATATATATATCTCTAGATAGATAGATAGATATGGGTCTGCGTGAAAAGACCAAAACACCACTTATCCGATAACAAAAAGACAGAGACAACAACACTGAATCTTCATTTAAATGACTTCTCACATAACCGACAATTTACCCATGGAAAGGAGGCAGTCATCCAACATTTGGAAGTTTGCCCTTTTTCGCACTATAGTGCAATCTCAGAGTTAGTATAATTAGTTAAGATGCTGTATGGGGAGCAGTGCCCCACATTGTTGATGAGGGTTCGAAGTGCTTCTGTGTGTTTTCTTGTGATTGTTGGCTGACCACTTCCTTTCCCTTGGCAAATTCTTGGTGTTGTGTGGAGTCAGTTAACTGATGATTCTGTGTTTTCATCTCTGTCATATCATCTTTGGGTATGTGGGTTTTCATTTATTTGAAGTAGACCTATATATATATATATATATATATATATATATATATATATATATATAAATAAATATACACACATATACATATATATATATATATATATATAAATATATATATAGATATATATATAAATATATATATATATATATATATATATATATATATATATATATATATATATATATATATATATATATAAGTTTGGATATTTTCTCTATAAGCTGTGGCACAACCTTTCCCTTTGATTTGCAAAATGCAAGCAAATCAATCAATTTATTCAGTATGGAGACTACCCAGCAAAATGTCACTTTTTGATAAAAGTCACCTTAGGAGGTGCTGAAAGATATAACAGTGATACAGTCCAGTAAAAAATCTTCACAGCGTGCATTTGTTTAATCACATTTATAAGGGATGCTATCACTACCTTAATCCTCCCTACTTTCCACCTTTAAAACTAGACATGAGGGGGTTTAAAGATAGTGATTATAATCATAATAAATAAAGTAATGATAGCTGAGTCCACATAATGCTGAACCTTTCTTAACAAGAAGTTACAAGAATCGCATAGTGTGATTCAACAAATGATATCTGACCTTTATATACTATTAATCTTAATTTATTTTGAGTTAAAAGCTCTTGGAAAGCTCACCACATTACTAAGTGTTTAATGATCTGATACATTATGCTAGAATCAATAATGCTATTTAGTGAATTGACTAAAACAAACAAATGATTGCCCAGATTAATTACATTGTTCAAATATACTCTTAAAACTAACACAACTCAGCCTTGGTACATTTATTTGGGTAGTTTTCTCATGGAAACTGTACTGAAATCAGTAGCAGAGTGGTACAGTATTTAGCTTTTTTATGCTGTTATTATGAATAAAGTATACATCTACAAATGAATGACTATATTACACAGAAACAATATTTTTCCTCTTTTAGGTAACATGTTTGTCATCAGTCTCTCAGCGGCTGATATCCTTGGTGCTGTTTATCCATACCCTTTGATTATCAGATCTATTTTACAAAACCAATGGCAATTTGGAGAAATACAATGCCAAATTTCAGCTTTCTTTCAAGGTTTGAGTTTCAACGCTTCTCTGTATAACATAGTGGTAATAGCAATCAATCGCTGGTGCTGCATTTGTCATGGGATGAAATACAACAAGATATTCACCATGAAGAAAACCTACTGCTATATATTCCTTACATGGGCAATTAGCTTTAGTTTAGTTTTACCAGATCCTTTACTGGGAGCTTTACATTATAATCCACATGTATATATTTGTACATTTGTATTCAGTGTAAATGAAACACTTACTATTAGTATTATAATCTGTCTTTTCATTTTGCCAGTAAGTATTGTAATCATTTGCTATGCAAGTATATGGATTAAAGTTTTACAGGTCAAATACAAAATAAAAAAAGATAGCAAGCAAACTCTCCAGCCTTCAGATATGAGAAACTTTTTAACAATGTTTGCAGTGTTTGTGGTTTTTGCAGTTTGCTGGGCCCCATTCAATATTCCCGGGTTGATTGGAGTTTTCAGTCCTCCAGGAAAGGCACCAAATTTCCCTGGCTGGTTGTTTGTCCTTGGTTTCTTTAGTGCGTGTTTCAATAGCTGCCTCAATGGTATTGTTTATGGAGTTTTTAATAAGAATTTTCGCCAGGAGTACAAACGTATTCTGTGGTCCTTGTTAACATTTATAATACAAAGCATACATTGAAAAGAAAGAGAGCAAGAAACCACATGAAATGGATTGATTGTTTTGTTTTACAAATGAACTTGCTTTCTAAAATGTGTTCAGAATATCAGATAACATGGAGATATCTTACTTTTTGTTAGCAAAAGCATTTTAACTGTAATGTCAAAACACTTATATTTGCAAAAAAAAGAAAGAAAGGGAGAACAAATTGTAGATCTTTCATATACCTAGATTAAAGCAGGACACACTAAACCACCAGATTGAATATATCCATTTACAGGAGTAAATTCAATGCAAATACATATTTTGTTTCCTGTGCATCCCAAAGATATTTCTGCCAATATCCTAATTATGTAAACTATATAAAAACACTCAAAATGTGTTTTATCATTATGCATGCAATTTCTCATATTAAAAGGAATGTGTACATGGATTGTGCATAGTTATTAATATTCTATATATAAGTATCTGTCCTGGAAAGCTTGTTTAAATATTTCTAGATGTAAAAATAAATTTTTGCAAAATTAATTCACTCAAAAAATATCATATGTACTCTAGATGTACACAAAACATTGAACTGTTTCAGATGTGACCAGTGATTCCTGTATTTAGTAAGTGATGGATGATTCTGTATTTTCCTAGGTATACCTCTATAAGTTTTTCTACTATACCACTAAGGTGCTATGTAAATGCATTTTAGTAACTTTTCAGTGATAATAGCTTAGACAGCACAATGGTGTAGTGACTAGCATTGGAATCTGTCTGTAGGACATTGTCTGGTTCAATTCTCAGCTGAGGTTCTTTACATGCAATGTCTATACATGCTTCTTCTGTCTGCTCTTGTTTCCTTCTACGTCCCAAAAATGTACAACAGGTGGAGTGGTGAGTTTAATATGTCCATTTGTGTGTGGGCAATTTTTGTCTGATATGGTAGAAAGCCCTTAAAATATATTTCAATTCCCTGTTTGATTTGTAAACTATGTGGCTGGCAAAGAGTACTCATGGAGATACGATAACATTTGGATGTAACTCAAAATCACTGGATGGTTGATGTATAACATGCAGGTCACAGACATTTTTTTAACATACAGTTATGTCTTTAGTAAAAGTAGTAGACTTACTTAAATGAGTAAGTGTTAAAATAAGAATATTATTTTAATTTACTTCAATAACAGTTTACTAATTTATAGTGTACATCAGTTTTAAAGCACAGTTTACAGCATCTATCATCATATTATTGTTATTCTTTCAAGATGGGATGACCTATATGAAACAGCACACTGTCCAACAAAGAATATATTCAAACTAGATCATCATTCTCATTTCTAGCCATATGTCTTCAAATATTTCAGTAACTCTTGCTGGACAGGTTAACAACACTCACTGGACAGTTATAAACTAACTCTATAATATTACTATACTACAATATTGTAAAATGAGCCTATACTGTTAATGGGACTGGATTACAGTTGCTTATAAAAAGAAGTCAGACTATCTTTTTAAATCAAAGTAGGAGGTGGCTGTTTCTTAAAACTGTTCTAACTAAAACTACAGTCCTTGTATATAAGTGCTATAAAGACGTAAGCAGAGACACTAACAAATACCAAAAATATAATATATGCATTTCTTTGTTATTTTTCGGAGGTATACGAACATGAAAGTTCACCCTCTCAAGAAGAAACAGCAGAATTCTGAATCAAGAGTAAGATCTACTATACACATTTTCCAGTTCTGAAATGACAATTGATCAAATGAAAGGAATAATTAGAGAAGCATCAGTGAGAAAGGATAAGGGCCCAGATGGACTCCTCTGAATTTACAAAGAGTGCTAAGACCTTTGAGTTCCTTATTTATTTCATTTATATAATTATTTGATATATGATGCCTCTTTTGTTGAACATTGGGCCGGATTCACGAAGGCTTGCACGGAGTCTAAGAGTAGTGTAATACTCCATGCAGCCTTCGCGATCCAGGAACAGCCCAAAGTCCGTGTAAGAGACAAGCTAAAACGGCTCTTACACGGAGTGGGCGTGGATAAGCTAATCACCTCACTTGCAGCCGAATAGCATGCAAATGAGGATGATTAGCAATCCAGGAAGCCCAGAACAGCCCATGTAAGAGCCGTTTTAGCTGCAGAAATGTACTCAGTTGACAACTGAGTACGTTTCTGCAAAAACTGTAATGGAGCCATGTCAGCTCCAAATAAAGGGTGCATATGTGTCAGGCAGCATGCCAATGGCCAAATATGTGGCCATTGGCAAAGTAACCTGATGCAAATATATTAAAAATATAATTTTTTTTTTCGGCGATTGCCGATGTTGAAACCCAGCGCAGCCCCACGCAAACGGGCTGCGCTGTATAAAACATAAAAACGAAGGTTTTAAACCTACAAATGTAGGTTTTATGCAATACATGGAATGTCAATGCAGGGACAGCAGAACAAAACCAACATGGCCACTGTGTAGTGGTTGCTAAGGGGGGAAGCTGAGTCTAAGACATGTAACTAAGCATTAGTAGGCAATCTGATGCAAATGAGTGTAAGGATACAGAATTCCACTGTCACATAGCAAATGAGCACAGTCTGAGTAGTGTAAGAGTTACAGAAGGGGGAGGAACAGAGTAGGAGATAGGTGGCATCACAGGGGGGAATGGTAGAAAGAAATGCAGTTCATTGGAGGTCAGAGTTACATGACAGATGTCAAACAGAAATCATGGAAGGAGGTGTGCCACTAACTAAGCATTAGAAAGTCAAGAAATGGAAGGTGTACACTGTTGCCTACACCAAAGTTTCTTGCTGGATGTGTATGGGCACGTGTGCGCGCCATGAAGCACGAGTAAGGCAGTGTGCGCGCGTGTAAGACAGACTAAACATGTGGGAGCATGTTGGGAGATGTTTAACACTGTTTGCATGGGCGTGCACGCGTTTTACTCCAAATAAGCAGATTCTGAACCGTGTAAGTATGTGTGCGCGCATGTAAGCCACTGTGAGCGTGTTTCTGCTGGTTTACACACGGCTCCACCTTGAGGAAACAGCAAGGAAAAAGGAAGCAACAGATTTAGTAGGAAGCTAGCAGGGAATACTGTTGGAGCTAGCAGGTGAAAACAATTAGATGCAGGCAATTACTCAGGCAGAATAGTAGCCCAGCCCAGCACTTAAAACTCTGCAAACAGCAGTGTAGAATGTTTCTCTCAAGAGACACTGCAAGACAGGACTTACGTTATCAGAAGTGAAAACTGAAAAAGCTAAACTCAGAGCAGAAATGTTAGGGGCTGCCATAGCTGTCATAATGAAACATAGGCGACTTGCTGAGGGTGGTGACAATGCAGATGGTGCCAAACAACCCACAGTGAGGAGACGGAGAAGAGTGTACAGGCCCAGGGTCACCTACCACTGGTTACATGAGCTGGAGATAGTAGAGCACTATAGAGTGGACAGAGACCTCCTGCAGCAAATAGTGGAGCTGTGCAGGCCACGCCTCACACACAGAACCAACCGAGGGGAACCCATCCCAGTGGAAACCAAGGTATGTGTTGGCCTAAGAATACTAGCAACAGGTACCTTCCAGAGACCAACTGGTGATATGATGGCGATATCACAGGCATCAGCCTCCAGGGTACTGCACCAGTTCCTGGATGCCATGTCAGCACATGTCAGTGATCATGTATATTTCCCCAATGCCCATGAGGTATTGGCCAACAATATGTGTCTCTTCCAGCAAATAGCGGAATACCCTGAGGTAGTGGGTGCAATAGACTGCACGCAGATATGCATCAAAGCACCAGCCGGTGAGTGGGGTAAGGCATACATCAACCGCAAGGGCTTCCCCTCCATCAACTGCCAGGTCGTGTGTGATGCCCAGGGCATAATAATGAATGTGTGTGCTGGCTGTCCTGGGAGCTACCATGATTCCCACATCTGGCATTTGACGCAGCTGTACCAGACATTTGCCAATGGGGACATCCCGCATGGACACCTAGTGGGGGATGAAGGTTATGCACTGGAGCCGTGGCTGATGACACCCATCAGAAACGCACACACACCTGAACAGGAACGCCATAATGAGGCACACGCACAAACACGTAATGTAATAGAGCGTGTGTTTGGGCTGCTCAAGTCACGGTTCCGATGTCTGGACACATCTGGTGGAGCCTCGCAGTACACACCAACTACATGTACCCAAATTGTCATGGTATGTGCTATGCTACATAATATGATCTTGCGAAAACAGCTGCAGCAGGACCAGCATAGGGCCGGGCCAAACAGCCCCCCACCATTGCCAAGGCCATCACAGGCAGAGCATGACTCAGGGGAGGAACAACCTGAGCCTGCCCCAGTAGGCAGAAGGAGGCGTGCCGAGTATGCCCTGGCCTTGGCAAAGAGGCAATGCATAGCACATACACTGGCTCAGTAGGAACCCTGGGAATGATAACCCTCTCTGACTCACTCATATAGTAACAGGGATGCCTAACATGACACAACCTGCTCTCAAACATGTACAGGGAAGTGTAATAGGTGCATCCGACAGAGGCAGCCCTGCAGCACCACCTGAGGCATGAATGCTATGTGTTAAGTAATGTAACACCATGTACTATATGCACACCTGAGGACCCTGACTAACATCCTACCCTCACCAAGCATCATGCCACAACATGACAATGAGATGATCAAGTGCAATAATTGACGGAAGTATCGCAGTTAGTCAAAAGGGATCCAATGTGTGCCAGTCTGGGATGACATGCTGAGCATGACATGATGCACCACCTGCTAGGACTGGTGTGCACCTATCAGTGCAGGCCGTATGGATACTGGCAAAGGCTGTTGTTACCCACAGTGTGCCCTGAATAGGTAAGGCTCAAAACACAAACCTATCTCCATAGGTATCAGAAGGGATAAGAATAAGATAAGGGATAAGTCGAAACAGCAAGATGCATGCAGTCTAAACTCACCCAGTATGGAGAATGGTGATATCTGTGCTGTAACAGAAAACTGAGCCAAGGCTCACAACAGCACCCTAACACTACCAGGTTACACCTCATACTGTGCTGTACAGCCTCAAAACATGGAACAAGCTACAAAAGGAGGGTGACTAGCAAGAATTGTCAAGGATAACCACACCCCCATGTTGGTACCACAACAACAAGCAGCATGGACTAGCCATGGTCAAGTAACAGTGGCTAAAACTGCCCCCCAGTTTATAGCCTGCTACAGACTACTGTCCCAACACCAGGAACTGCACCTGGCCTATGCTGGAATACATGAATATATCAAGTCCTCCAAACCACATTATATTGGGTGACTGAAAATACCCAGACATAGACTGGGAGCATTATAGTATCTCCAACAGTGTAGGACAAAAGTTATAGAATCCATAAACCAAAAGGCCCAGGAACAACGTACCTCTCCCACAAGAGGGGTAAGCATACTGGATGTGATAATAAGCAACATGGGTACTGGATGGCAAGAAGAGAAGTGTATTGCTCACTGGTAAAACCAGACCATAGAGTAATCACACTGGATATACAAATCCTGACCACAGTCCCTGGCCAGAAAACCACAGTGGAAAACATGTGTAAAGCAATATTTGCACTCCTCCAAACTGATGTGGAATCCATTAAAGGTCCTGTGCAGGTGCAAAATATGGGCCACACCTCAGAACCTGTAATACAGCCATTCCATGAGCACTGCCAGGAATGCTTGGATTATGCAATCCTAAATTAAAACAAGACACAATGCCATACACGCAGGCATCTGGCAAGGTGGACACCAGCCATAACCAAACCATGCAAGAGAATGAGGAAGCTACTACATGATAGAGCAAACATAAACAATGAAGTAATCACTGATCAGTAGTATGGCAATAAAATATTTCCACACATACAATCCACTAAGGCCAGCCACAGCAAGTTGAATCTGTGAATCCTGAGGCAATGTTACACCTGCCTGAAGTACACAGACAACCCCCAACTCCACCCAAGAAATACAAATATATGTGAGAGATGCAATCATCTATCCAAACTGGAGGCTGAGCTCCCTCAAATCAGTACTCCCAAAACTAGTCAGGAGGAGAAGGTAACCACACACACCACAAACACAGACCCACATAGACCTATCACAACTGCAAACCAAAGACATAAACACAGAAAAGCATTCCCGGAGGCACAAATTACAAACACAGCACACCAACAGAGGCCTCTAAAGCAGACACCCAATCCAACAACCTCCAAACATAGCACATGCAACACATAGTACACAAAGCTGGTGTGCCAAACAGTCACAGGCCAGAAGGAGAAACAACATGCCTGATACAGTTGTAATAGGTGACTCCATAGTCAGACACACTGCTGTCCTGCACACCAGACTGAACAAGGGAAAGGGTACAGTAAGCTGCCTGTAGGCTGCCACAATACGCCACATAACAGAAGTATGCAGGTCATTCCAAAGCAAGTAGAAATATGATGCAGTCATAGTCCATGCTGGTGTGAATGACCTGAGATGTACCTCCCTAGACTACATGAAAAGAGACATAGATGAGCTCTCTGATTATGTAGTCCAGGCCGGTATGACACTCGCCATTTGCAGCATCCTACCCTTACCAAGAATAATGCCACAGTACAAACACGGAATGATCAGTCATAGCAAGTGGCACACTTACTGGTGTCATTCTAAAGGGATCCAATGTCTGTCTGCTTGGGATGTAATGCTTGACAAGCCATGCAGCTGTTCTTGGGATGGCTTGCACCTGTTACCCCTGGGCATCTGAATATTGGATAAGGCCTTTGCCACCTCCATAGAGCCTTTTGTAGGCAAGGCTGAAAAGACTGACCCACCACCCTAGAAAACATAAGTGGAAAGAAACATAAGGGTAATGCTGACCAATGCCAGATGTGTAAACCCCAATATGCATGCTCCCAAGGCCATCCCCAGTATGGAGAACATCGATGTCTGTGCAGTGACAGAAACCTGCTGCAAGCCTCCTGACAGCACACCAGCACTACCAGGTTATACCATGTATCATGTGTCATGGCCTCAAAACCTGGAACAAAACATAAAAGGAGGGTGAGTATCCATATTCAGCACAGACACCCATATGTCCAGGTAACTGACAATGCACAAGGCATTGGAGTTCACCCATGTGCAACTAACTGTAGGAAAGACTGCTGTACAGTCTGTAGCATGCTACAGACCACACTGTCACGCACAGGAACCCCATCCTGCCATCCTGAAGACACTGGACAGTATGAATGTCCCACCAAATACCAAACAAGGTACCACAAATTACCACATAGGTGGTAAACCATTATGTATGGAAGGAGTAACCAGGGACCTAGGGACACAAGTGGACAGTAACCTGTTATGTGACACCCACATTGCCAATGTGGCTAGGAAGACTGTCTACAGTTGACACCGTATCAGGAAAGGATTCACATCTAAGTCAACAGAGGTCATTGTGCCCTTATACTGTTCTCTAATCACACCCATAATCTAGTACAATGCCTCATATGGGATGTACCTTACCTGACACCTGCAGCAGTTAGAAAGACCTCAAAGGTACCTCACCAAGAGGATAAAGGGTCTCAAATATATGTCATATGCTAGACACCCCAGCTGAATGCAGTCACATACTGCCTACACAGAGGCATTGCATGCCTGTTGTAGAAGGCCATGCCCAACACAGGAGTAATGGGCATGCTCCACCCCAGAAAACTCAAATCCATCGGAGCTGTGAGAGTGAGAGATGTCAACCTCAACAAATAATGAAATAGGATGTGTTGGTGGGACAGATACATAATCCAGAGGCTCCCCACACCCTGGACCAGAATTCCACTCCATGTTAGGCAGAGCCCCTCACTGACACTCTTCAACAGGAATCTTGCCAAGTGGATGGATGATTGTAGAGTTACACTGGGGGTCTTCACTGTGTCATGTCCAGACAGAGGCACAACAAAGCAAATCATAAATGGCCATAATATTCACATAGCAAGGGGTGGCAAAAGCTACACACTCTCTGGCTAGGCTAACAAATGCCCTAAGGTGGATAGCCTAGTATGAACCTATGAACCTATGAAGATACAAATTGTACAGGACACTAAGGATAATCCCAAGGCTTTCACAACTGATGGTAGGAACCATGTTGGGAATTCACAGATATGCTCTGAATCACACAAATATCACAAACACACACACATATTGCCAACATACATCCTGACAGGTGCAGTGCAAACCCCCCCCCCCGAATGCAGAATATCTATCCCAGCAGACTGCTGAGGTAACAGCCAACATCTACAAAGCAAAACACACAGCAGCAATGGTATTAGATGGTGTCCTGGGCTTAGTGCAACATGGACTCCAAGATGAATGGAATGCCAAACCACACTACTGCTCAATGTCAGCCTTACCACAGAATATGTACCCAAAGAGCAGTGTACAACAACAGTGGTCCTTCTTAACAAAGGTGTTGCCTTAATGGATACTGAAAACTACTACCCCAGAATCCTGAGAAGTTCGGTCTGCACAGCTATGGAAAGGATCAGCATGTACCACAGACATAAAGATATTGGGGACCTACTGACACTGGACCCTACCCAGTGTGGCTTTCTTAAGTGCAGATCCTGCCCCTAAACATGTTTGACTCAATGGAAACAGTTGTTAAGGTCATTGATGAGGGCAATGTGGTCCACACAGTGTAGCTGGACCTTGCAAAGGCTTCTATACAATACCCTACGTGTTCATTATAGATAAGCTCACCAGCTTAAATATAAACCCCTATGTCAGTAGAGGGGTTGCAAACCAGACCAATGACAGAACAGACATGGTCAGACATGCTGCAGCCATGTCAGACTACAAACCAGATATAACTGGCATCCCACAAGGCTTGGTCCTGGGATCTCCCTCGTCTGGTATATATGTCCCATAGGTACAGGCAAACATGGAAGGACTGTGTCCGAACATGTTTGCAGAGGACTACAAACTGCTCACCACATATGATCCACCAGCTGACACAAGCATCCCACAAAAGGGCCACATAGAAACAGACAACTGCTGCCATAGCCATGTCAGCAAGCTAATTGCAGAAACGTGTATAGTCAACCCCCGTGGATATACAGTAAGTGCCCACCAATTACCACATAGGTGTTAACCCATTATGTAGTTAACATGTAATGAGAGACCTGGGGACACAAGGTGATAGATATCCTGCATTGGACAAACATGTGCTGTAGTGTTTACAGAAACATACCATATACCCACCTAATCATGAAGGTTGTCAGATCTAGATAAGGGGAGGTCATTGTGGCTCTGCAGTCATCCTTCATCAGCGGTACAATTGACTACAATAGCCCCTGTGGGATGTACCTCAGCAGACATCTCCATCAACCGTAAAGTCCCCAACAGTACCTCACCAGGAGTATCAAAGAGCTTGCACAGATGCCATGTGTTGCCTGTGTTGCTGGTATCAATAAACATGCTGCACCTTGTACAATCTGAATGGCAGTGAGCTATGCACATGAGAGACCTGAACCCCAGCACTGACTTACATAGGACAAGCTGTACTGCATGATCCATAACACAGAAGCCACCCCCACTCATGAGTGAACCCCCAGTACAGGCTACCCATAGAGTCACTTATCAATCTTCCTCAATAGGAATCTTGATGAGTGGATGGGAGATGGTAGCTTTATCCTGGGTACCACTGTCATGTCACAGGTAGACAGAGGCACAGTATACTAACCATGACATATGTCATGGCAAACTCCACTTACAATGTGTGTTGAAGGACAAACACACTTTCCAACTAGCATTAGACATGGACTAGGGCACATCGCTAGTGTTTGCGAATGTACACCTATGTTGTGGAATACACTACCAATGTTGGAAAAGCCTGGTTTAAGTAGTTCATATCTGAACAGAATGCAACATGGTCAGATGTACACAACTGGCCCCTAACCAGGCTGTTGTGCTCACTATCGAAATGTAAAGCAGTGATAGCACTAAAGCCCAGGATACTGTCCACCACAGTCAAAGTACTACCAGTACACTATACAGTACTACAGTGTTAGGTCAGTGTGAAAGGATGTTGACAACTGTATGCAAAGTATCCCATGCAAACACTGCAGGCACAGTATAATCCTGTAGTGTTCACACACAAAGCAGTTGTACAGTAACTACACAACATGACACACAACACACAACCATAAACGGGTGATATTTGTTGAAGTTCACACTCATCCACAAATGTGGTGGGCTGCAGAGTTCAACATATGGAATGCTCACACTGGGCATGCTCACACACTTTGATAAATGAGACATTTGTCAGACAACATGCCATGGGAAGGCTGAACTGGGCATGCTCACACACTTAGGCCAAATCCCAGTTTAGCAGTTGGACACACATATCTGATATTTTTATGTGTTATTCCAGGAACCAACCACATTACAGCAGTCTGCTCAGTGCACACAGTTAAATGACTACAGAGACATACATGATATAGTGGATCCCTCCCATATGCAAACATCTTCCACAGATGCACAAGTTGCTCATACAAACAGGGAATGCTATGGCAATAAAGATGTGCAAACAGTCTACCAGCAACAAATAATTTGCATTTGACAATTAAACATATGGGTGTAGAGGTCAACACTAGGCTGTTTGCCCTAGGGAATGACAGCTAAGCCAGAGTGTGCTTGGTGTCTGCCTCCCCATAGGATGCACATTCCCCTTTCTAAACACCGATGATGTCAGCACCCTATAAGTACAGCAGGAGAAAAAAAACTTCCCAGTAATGTGAATAGCGCACTCCGCTAATATGTCTGTCACAAGTGTCATAACATAGTTAGGTAGGGGTTTGAATCCTGCAAATGCTCAGTGTCTGTGTGTGTGAATGAGTGGGGTTGGTGTGGGTGTAAGTCTGTGGGAGAGAAATGTCCCTTTTGGCAACTAGGAAAACACACTACAGGATGCACATTCCCATTCCTAAACACCGATGATGTCAGCACTCTATAAGTACAGCAGGAGAAGCGAAGCCTCCCAGTAATGCGAATAGCGTGCTCTGCTAATGTGTTTGTCATAACATAGTTAGGTAGTGGTTTGAATCCTGCAAATGCTCAGTGTGTGTGAGTGGGGTTGGTGTGTGTGTGTGTAAGTCTGTGGGAGAGAAATGTCCCTTTTGGCAACTGGGAAAACACACTACAGGATGCACATTCCCCTTTCTAAACACCGATGATGTCAGCACTCTATAAGTACAGCAGGAGAAGAGAAATCTCCCAGTAATGTGAATAGCATGCTCCGCTAATGTGTCCATCTTAAGTGTCACAACATAGTTAGATAGGGGGTTTGAATCCTGCAAATGCCAAGTGTGTGTGCTTTTCTAAGGGGGGTTAGTGTATATGAGGGAAATGTCCCTTTTCGCAACTAGGAGAACAGACTACAGGATGCACATTCCCCTTTCTAAACACTGGTGATGTCAGCACTCTATAGGTATAGCAGGAGAAGGGAAACCTCCAAGTGATGCGAATAACGCGCTCCGCTAATGCATATGTCTCCAGAGTCATAGCATAGTTAGGTAGGGGCTTGAATCCTGCAAATGACAAGTGTGTGTGTTTGTCTGAGGGGGGTTAGTGTGTGTGAGGGAAATGTCCCTTTTGGCAACTAGGAGAACAGACTACAAGATGCACATTTCCCTTTCTAAACACTGATGATGTCAGCACCCTACAAGTACAGCAAGAGAAGCGAAACTTCCCAGTAATGTGAATAGCACACTCTGCTAATGTGTCTGTCTCGAGTGTCATAACATAGTCAGATAGGGGTTTGAATCCTGCAATTGGTAAGTGTGTGCTTTTGGCTGAGGGGGGTTAGTGTGTGTGAGGACAATGTCCCTTTTGGCAACTAGGTGAACAGACTACAGGATGCAAATTCACCTTGCTAAACACTGATGATGTCAGCACCCTATAAGTACAGCAAGAGAAGAAAAACCTCCCAGTAATGTGAATAGCACACTCTGCTAATGTGGCATTCTCGAGTGTCATAACATAGTCAGATAGGGGTTTGAATCCTGCAATTGGTAAGTGTGTGTTTTTGGCTGAGGGGGGTTAGTGTGTGTGAGGACAATGTCCCTTTTGGCAACTAGGTGAACAGACTACAGGATGCACATTCACCTTGCTAAACACTGTTCAGCTGAAGGCCATGGCTCTGGCACAAGTTGTCTGTTTCTATGATGCCCCTTTGGAAGATGCTTGTGTCGGCTGGAGAGCCGATTATGGTGGCCAGTTCACAGTCATCTGCATATTTGGTCAGCCACAGTCCGTCCATGTTGGCCTGTACCTCCAATAAATATATACCAAACAAGAGAGGTCCCAGGACTGAGCCTTGTGGGACACAACTCGTAACTGGTTTGGAGTCTGGCATGGCTCCAGCAATTCTAACCATGTGGGTTCTGTCCTTGAGCCACTGTGCAATCCATCTAGTGACATAGGGGCTTATATTTAAGCTGGTGAGCTTCTCTAGAATGCCCAAGTGGGGTATTGTTGTGAAGGCTTTTGCAAGGTCCAGGTAGGCTGTGTGAACCACCTTCCCCTCGTCAATGGCCTTGGTGACTGTTTCAAAAAAATCAACCAGGTTAAACCTGGTAGTGCTGGTGTGCTCTCAGTAGGCCTGAACCAGGCATCTGTTACTGCACAGATATCAATGTTCTCCACGCCAAGGAGTGTTTTGGGTGCATGCATCTGGAGGTTTAGACTTCTGGCATTGGGTAGCATTACTCTTAGTTTCTTATCCCTTGTGATACCTATGAAGGTGGGTTTGTCATTTGAGCCTTGCCTAACATAGGCACTATGGGGGTAGCAAGAGCCTTTGCCAATATCTGAAAGCCCAGGGGTGACAGGTGCAGGCCATCCCTAGCGAAGCAGGTAGTTCAACAGAAGATGAATATGTGAAGGTGTAGTGCCTGTGATTAGTTAGCAGTAGCATATATGACTGCTCATGTGGACACATGCCAGGTAAGTCATATGCACTGTGTCACAGGCAATGTACATGTGAACAGGACAAACAGTGACATCCTGTCAAGTGGGACATGGACATACATATAGTAAGCTATGCAGATGGCACTAGGAGTCCACAGAAGCTCTATAACTATGCATTGCAGGTGTGATCAGTATTCCAGGGTAATTGCAAGCAAACATGCATGCAAACAAAGCTACAGTAAACAGGGCTGCATGTAGTCCATTGTACAACAAACAAGCTGTACCAGTTCCAGTAGGTAACACTACAAATATGCAGGCACTATGCACATGTACATGGAAATACACGGGTCAGATGGCTAGGGTCCAGTCTCAGTGCACACAAGTGTACAGACCATGTACTGTCAGGATGTACAATAACTGGATGGAAACCCATGTGATCATACCTGCAGTAATACACATGTCAAATAACAGACACTGAGCCTTCACTCAGTGGTTCCATACTTAGTAGGATGTATGCTACCTGGCCTGCCACCACAGTATCCCTGACATATATGGGGACTCCCTCCTGTGACAGTTAGTTATGTGTGTTGGGGCTGTCTAGCATGGTATGAGATGTGAGCATGCAGTGCTAGGGTGCTCCTGTGTGTCCTGTACCAGTCATGTAGTACTGCACACATATCAACATCCTCAAACATCTGCATTGCAGAGTCCAGTGTGGGCAACATGCCACTTGCAATTTACTTGTCCATCATTGTGTATTACTACATTCATTACCTTATCCCCTGTGCTACCTATGTATGTAGCCTTCTGTTGACATCATTACCACCAGTATGCCAACATGTGCAGATGATACACTATGGTACTTACCATGGGTGTAGACAACAGGACATGACAATCACACACTTACTGCATCAGGCATGCTGTGATATACCCACAATTAATTCAGCACACAGTGCTGTTAACAACATGATACTATTACTACACATCTATGTAGTCACCCTGTGCATCAGCAACATGTTAACCTGTACCTGCACAGTTGTTACAGATTGCAGGAGGTGGCACAGTTTCATCATATGCACAGGGTGTGAACTTGGTATGCTTGAGTCAGCCACCAATACCACCGATTGACATGTATGTGTATGTGTGTTGGTGAGGGACAGCAGTAGAAGGTGGGGCAATGTTGATGCAGTGTGTGTGTGTATGCGGTAGCCCTAGGTGTTGTCAATTTGCATGTGTGTATGGATGCACACAGTTCCACCTCATGGCTGCCATATACTGGTGTTTGTGGACAGCCACAGACTGTACCTGCCAGGTCATACAGATCAGTGTCTCTGGCCACGGACACGGTACCTGTGCCTTGCAGGGGTGCTACGGACCATATCCGGTACCAACCCAGACTGGGTACTGTCATCAGAAGCAGGTGTTCATTGACTGGACACAGATCCCTGCTGGGCCTGGCCAGAGCCACGTGCACGTGGTCTCCTGGGGCGGTCTGATGACAGCACAGACCCAGCATTGCTGGGGCTGCTGCTGGCACTACGGGGGTGGCCGTGGCCCTGCTGTCGTCCACAACTGCCAGCTGCTGCTGTTGCTGGCATACGGCCACGTCGACGCCTCAACCGCCCACCATCGCCCTGGCTCATGGACATGTAGTTGTGGAACCAGTCTAATATGTCCCCACAACGTCTGTCTATGACATCGGTGAAATCACGGATGGCAGCCGCAATGTCACGCATACTGTCAGTCATGGCTGTGCGACATGCTGTCAGCTCCCTCAGACCCTGTCTGGTGTACCGTTATATACGTGACTGTGCCTGCATGACAGCCTGAAACATAGCTGAGGTTGTAAGACCTCTGTGGGCACATCTGACAGGGGTAGTATGCCCACGGATGCTCCCACGAGAACCCCTGGACATCTGTCTGTGTGGTACCATCTCTGGGCCATGCCCATGGCTGCTGTGTGGGGAGGCATGTGCCACAGATACCACATGACCATGGTCAATGCCCACTGTATGCTGTCCATCACCTAGGGACATTGGTGACAAAGGGTGTATTGGCAGGATAACTGTGCGCATTGATGGGGTCGACAGCTGTGTACTGTCAATCGGCTGACCAATGGTGGACCCTGGCATACTTTCCTGTGCCATTACACAGATGTCATCATTATCAGTACCCACAGCACCTGATTCAGGTTCCCTGCTACATGACACCAGAGCAGCAACAGAACCTGTGGGAGGGAAACAGGAAACACAGTTTACAATGTCTACACATTACCAGTGATGCACACATGCACACATGCACACATGCACAGGTGCACACATGCACACGTGCACACGTGCACACATGCACAGGTGCACACATGCACACATGCACAGGTGCACACATGCACACATGCACAGGTGCACAGCTGCACACATGCACACGTGCACCCATGCACACGTGCACACGTGCACACATGCACACGTGCACAGGTGCACACGTGCACACGTGCACAGTTACACACATGCACACATGAACACATGCACACATGCACAGGTGCACAAATGCACACATGCACACAGTTTCACAAAATTGTACATTACTCAGTATGCGTGATATCAACACACAGACACAGACACACCTACATGCATACAAAGAGCACTACTAAGTGAGCCAAACAGTACTATTACTATCAACACTATTACAGGAATTAATACACACTCACCAGCATGGATAGGCTGCATTGCTGTTATACCAGAGGGTCCTGCAGACGTGAAGAAACTAATGTCAGTGGGCACAACTGTGCCATTGTTACTGAGTATGATACAGGTCAGTAGTACAACAGTCGCCTTTCACAGGTCAGCTGCTAATATTGAGGATATCACACTTGCACATTAAATACTATGTTGACAGCTACAAACCAAGGACACACCTCACACATGCATTAACTACCAGTGTTCACAACAGTCACCTATACATATGGCATATTACCTGCACGTTCACTGTCTTGCTGCTGCATGGCTCCAGCCTCCATCATAATGCATGTCTGCTGCTGTTGTTGTTGCTGACAGACTGGAGCCACTACACTCATGAGTAGTCCCTCCAGTCTGGTGAGTGGGGGTTGTGTAGCCACCCCACCACCTGTGGCGACCTGTTGCCTGTGGATATCTGACGCACACTGATGGACATGTCTGATTAAATCACTGCAGTGATGTCGTACCTGCTCATATGTCCTATTATGCATGACTATGTCATTTACCCGACAGACAAGGTCTTGCCACAGTGCAGCCCTCTCCTGCTGATTCTGGCTGGTGTGGGAAAAGAGTATTGCATAATCCCGCACCAGGCTCTGGTGTATCTCCTCATCCTCAGCTGTAGGTGGGATTCCGTGGGTGGGCCATGTATCTGAGAAAGAAAATAACCTGGTATCAGCAATATATGTCAGCAGAATTTGGCACACATACTACACATGCTACTCGACTGTTATGATACAACATATCTCACATATGTAGCATCTGTCTGTCTATTGGTGGATACACATGTAGATGGCCAGGTATCAGTGCTCAGCCAGCAACTGTGCAACAGTACCTGGCACACTCCATATGACATACTACCAAACCCCAGCAGTCAGAACACTGATTCAGGTCAAGAGCACCTCCTCACTCTGGGGTTTGTATCTAGGTACTGTATGGCCTACATCATCAACTACTGTGAGCTGACCACACACTGATTGCCCTGGATATACATATCCCACCTCCACCACCAGCACAAACGACTATAGTGCATAACATTACAGATACAAACTTTACACTTTGTAACAGTGACATGGTATTCTTTCAGCCCACTGGGCCAGTGGCAGATACAACCCACAATGCTGACCCCTACACAATTGCTTTCTACAGACATCTCCGAGAATGCATGGATCATGCAATCCCATATATGACCAAGACACTCTCCACAAAGGGACAGCATCCTGTCTGGTGGACCCCAGCCATAGACAGATTGTATTACAGAAGATGGAAGCTACTGCAAGACAGAGCATAATTCCATAAAGAGAGGGCATGTCTGAGCAGCACTAGTAAGGATCTATTTTCCATCATACAAAATCCATGGGCAACTTTGAGAAGGAAATCAAGAGGGACACTACAGATAACCAGAAGGCCTTCTTCAGTTATGTTAGCAACCTGGTCAGGATCCATTCTCTATGCCCATAGTTAGTACACAACAACAAATATTTCACTGACACCACAGATATTGACAACATTGTGGCAGACAGGTTCAGTGCAGGTGTCACCCCGCCCTCTCCCCCAAAATAAGACATAGTTATCCCAGCTGACTGTAACCTCCCTGTCATCACAGATGTCCAGGTGAGAGCCACCCTCAGGACAGCAGAATACACAACATGAATGGGACCTGATGGTATCCCCAGTTGCATGCTACATAAACTCTGACAGGAGCTAAACACACATATAGAAGTGCTATGCAACACTAGCCTGACTATAGGATATGTACCTGTACACTGGCGCACAGCAGCAGTGGTTCCACTCCACGAAGGAGGCACCTCAACATACCAATACAATACAACACAATACATTACATTACAATACAATACTATACAATATGCTATTGCCCCTGGGACTACAGCAGCATACTGTTCTGCTACCCTGACCATTGTGACACATGTGGTGTGATGGTACCTGCTGCTGTCATACAGTTACACAGGGTGACTCATGTGGCATATTACCTATCTGACTAACATTCAGCAGGGGTATGTGGGACATGTACTCATGGGGAGTCTTGCTTCTTAACACTGTGTAGTTTATTGCAAGGTATGTCTTATCTGTGGGTAGGAACTCTTACCTCCACATGTGCACTCTATTGCAGAGGCATGGACAACACACAGCAGACATTTAGGTTGTGGATGGTGTGAGGTGTTACTATGGTTGTTGGACATCTGTCATGGGTGTGACTTACATATGTAAATCCAGGAGTGGTAACCTCTATGTGGGTAGCATATGTGTACTCTGTGGTGTTGTCAGTCACTGTGCATTGGTAATGTGTTTGAGTGCAATGTGACAGTGTTGTACATGTCACTGTGTCCTTCTCCATATCAGTAGCTGTCATGTGAGGTCCATACCATGGCATCCATTATGTGGTGTGGAGGGGTACACTGACCTACATGTCCATAGCTGATACACCATGTCCACTGACACATACCATGTGCAGGTATTCCAGGGATAGTGTGCCACTGTGAATATCATTGGGGCCACTATTGTACACATTTATGACCCTGTTCACCCCTGACACATGCAGTGGTGGGCAGCCAATCACATATCTGGTGGTTATTGGTGTAGGTGATCTGGAATGTGGTATGGTACTCCGGTTTTGACACTGGTGTTCACTCCATGCCTTTGTCACCAGGCACCTGTTGCAATACATCTGTACACATGTGCCTCACTCAGAATTTATATACATCTCTCTCTCTCTCTACATATACATATATATATATATATATATATATATATATATATATATATATGTATGTATATAGATATATCGATATGTATATATATATATATATATATATATATATATATATATATATATATATATATGTCCGTATACATATACACATATATATATATATATATATATATATATATATATATACATGATTGTACATATATTGCTATAGATGTGGAGGGGGGGGACACAGAGGGGGTGTGAGTGACAGAAAGGGTGGGACAGGCTGTGTTGCAGGTCGTCATATACAGTCATACCTGTAGATAGTCAGATCAGTCTGTCTATGTATATGTACCTACATATATCTATATCTGTATGTGTGCATTACATAGATATGTTTGTACAATATTCTATCTACATCTGTCTATGTATTCCTACATCTGTCTCTCTATATATGTATACATATATGCATATCATATATATATATATATATATATATATATATATATATATACATACACATACATATGTTGACATACATACGTATCCATATGTTAGACAGGTATATCAACATATTTGTCTACCATACTGTATACACACACTAACATGCTGCTAAACATACATAACTGTGAAACCTACTTTGTACATGGCACTGCAACCTACAATCAACCAACATTGATATGTGCACATAGATGCTCTCACATACAAATGTATGTACAGCCTTCACTGATAGCTGCTGTATGTCCCTTGCCCTTTACACATCTTCATATACATATGGATACAGACCAATGACACATATGGAGGGTTCACAGTATGTAGACCTTTATAATATTACTTTACATTACCTGTGTTTGTCACAGCTGCTTGTGTTGCTGTCTGGTTCTCTGTCCTGCTGCTCCACTTCCCAGTTGTCAGCTTTCAGGTAGCTGTTGCTGAACAATTTGTTTGTGTCTGCTTAATTGCAGTTTTCTCTGTCTCTGTCTCTGTCTCTGTCTCTCTCTCTGTCTCTCTCTCTCTCTCTCTCTCTCTCTCTCTGTCTGTCTCTCACGTCCTTCTCAGGGTGCAATGAAAGTATTGCATGTGTGGACTGGGAGTACAGCATACTTTTGTAGGTATCTGCATATGCCCATGTGATGGCCTCTGCACCATTTGTTAGCCAGCATTTGCTAATTGCATGCAGCCAGTTGTGTACTGATTGCAGTTCTCACTGTGATTTCAGAACAGTGCTATAAAAAGGTATGTGAGATAGGCGTAGCCCTTTCAGATTTTAAGGGCAGGGACCATGCTGTTATGCTGTGGACAATGTTCTGTGAGTGTAAAGGTTGGTATCTCTCTCATATTTCCAGGTGTGTTGTAGATTAACCTTCCTCCATTCATTTCTCCAGTTTCCTGTACTAACTGTGTATGTACACTGACACTTACAACTACTACTTCTGCTAATATGTGTGTGTGTGTGCTTTTCTTTCACTTTTGCTTGCACTTTGTTGCTAAGGCTTCAATAGTTGCCCTTTACAGTCACTACTTGTATGCCTGCTAGGTGTCTTGACTGTAGTGTGCTGCTGTAGCATTCCTATTTTCCATGTACATTCACACCTTGGAATGCTTGCTATATCTGCTAGGGTGTTACAGCGCGCAGTGTGATCTGGCCATGGTGTGGGCCTTGACATCTATTAGGGTATTTGAGTATGCTGCTGAGCAGGCCCCAGAGACTTTCAGGTTCATCTGTTATGTGCCTCATGGAATGGTACATATCAGTGGGGTACACCCATTAAAATGTTTGGTATGCTGCAGTTGTGACTGTGGGCTAGCATGAGCATATGTATTACTACACTTTTTCTGCCATGCAAGTGATGAATACTTTCAGGACTCCATAGTTACCATTGCATGTGTTACACCTTTCTGCCTACTGTTTGTACATTTCACATGGGGTCTGTGGGGCATCCCTGTAAGTCATTCACTGTTGCTATGTCTAGGCTCTTAACTATTCAAAATTGGTGGTGTCAGACCTGTCATGTGTACAGATATTTGCAGGTTGTCCACATTCCTGCCTCATATTTTGATCAATATCTCATGCACACCTTTTTCTGGCAAGTCACTCTGGGCTCAAGTCAGAATATGGTGACAAACATTCAAGTTTCAGACTGCATACCCTTCCAAACATCCCACAAAGTGCAGACCCTGTTACTCTCTAAACTGTCTGCGTTTGTTGTAACATTATTTGTAATGTGTCCCTGGTTTTGGGCCTTTGCTCTACATATTTTATTACTTGGTCCAGATGTGTTCCTGTTAGAGGTTGTGGGGTATGGGCAGTGCTTATTCTGCTGTGAGTATGTGTGTGGCTTGCAAGGTGCTATAGTGACATTATTACCTACTAGCTTCCAACTAGCATGGCTGTTTCTGTTCACACACTACTATTATGGAAATCCACTAGTTTTGATAGTAATTCTAAATGGCATACTTTGCGTACTACACATCTATATTCCCTTTACATTCATTCCTACTATTACATGATATATTTATTTTAGCAGAGTGTTGTTATATAAGAGTCATGGCTTAGTGGTAAGTCATGCAGACTACTGTTTCCAAGGTCCTGGGTTCGGGACTCACAGTGGGATTTTATTTTGCTTTTGAACTGAGCACAGGACCTGTCAATCAAAGTGACTAAGGCACTTTTAAGCAGTTGTAACCAGGTTAGCGCTGATTTGCACGGAGCTCACGCATGCGCACTGGTGGTTAGCTCCACGCACACAAGCGCACACCCGCTTACGACTGCTTAAACGTGCTTACTCTTGTGCACACCCGCGCTATTTTCTTTGAAAGAAAAGAAAATGGGGAGACAGGAAAGTGGTGAAAAAGGGGTCACAAAGAGGGTAAGACAGTAGGGAAACAAGCTTGGGATGTGCAGGAGGGATGTAGGTAAGGCACATAGCTGCCCATTTCTTCATCAGCAACAGCTGTGCATATGTATGTAATTTGGTGTGACATTTGAAACCTTCCACCCCTGAGAGAGGTGTCAGGACAACAATAATACTTGTTGTACAGCCAATTGTAATTGATAGGTTCCATGTCCAGTAGACATGTGTGCAGAATGGGCAGCTATGTATGGGGCGTAATTTTTTTGTGGGTACAGAGTGCCCTTTTTTTTTTTTCAGGTGAGAGTGGTATGTCAGGTGAAGGAAGTTGGTACAGCTGGGGAGGTAGGTTGGGTAGGTAAACAGACAAGACAAACAAGATGCATACAGGGGCGGTGTATGACACATGTGGGGGGGTTACACAAATGACGGGGATGGAGGTTTGGATATCCAGAGCCCATGAGCCCACAGATGGCAACAGTGGAACTGATATCCCCACCCATAGGCAGTTGCCACTGTTCCTTCACTGCCCAAGACGGGGCTGTGCTGGGGGCTGTGTAGGCGGGGCAACAGGCATGCCCATTAGTTGTGCCACCCATGCCTCGAGCTGGCGTAGGGGCTCGAGAACAGAGTCCCGAATCTCCCTACGCACCATAGTCCGGACACTACGGAGGGTGAGTGGTGGTTCTCCTCCGGCCACACTTGCAGAGGGGGGGGTGAGCTCCATCCCCTGCAGCGCTTCCACCTGCAGGTGGTACAGGGCCACCGGAGAAGGGTCCGGACTCGGCACTAGTGCCAGGTGCACTCGCCAGCTGAGGTGGGAGAGGTGGGTCCGCTGGAACCCGACTTCCCTGTCATACTATGTTTTGCATTATGTCATGACAGTTTGGGTTAGTGACATATAATACCATTCACAATTAGTTGTAACAGCATGCATTAGTATTCCCATTAACCAAACACCCAGATGTTCACACCATTGAACAGCATGCATAACACATGCATAATTTGAACAGAAATACACAGTCCAACAACGTGCAGGGTTAATTGATGGCAACAGGCCATCAGGTGTGGATGTATGAACAGGGCAGATGCATCAACAGACATGCAAATATATATGACCCAACAGGACAAACATCCAGGGGTGTTAATTGTGATTGCACATACCATTTTCACGTGGAATGGGTTATATGTGGTTATAGGGTGGGGTGAAGAAAGTAATATTAACACCTTCGAATAACAATACATATGCTGTACATTTCTAATAGCTACAGTTATATACACACTACTGTTCTAACTACAGTTTCCTATATGATAACTATTTCAACTTGGTGATAAGACTGTTACTGCAACATCAATATACATTTTCTGGTTCTTCATACACATTCATATCTAGCTTTGTTCAGCTACATCATCCTGATACATTTGCTTTATATAGCTGTAGACAAGTGTGGATGTTTGGTATATCAGACAAACATCCTATCTGCAAATTGCAGACTGAGAGCAACATATCCAGATTTTGGGATACACATTCCAGATGCAGCAACACTTTGAACAGATTTTGCTGTTTGGTTTTGAATCTCACATGCATTTCATTCTGTCTTGACTGCAGTATACTTTATTCAGGGGTTATTACTACTGTATTGCTGGATTCATGACACTTTCTCACACTCTCTCACTTGCTTTCATTTTACTATTCAGGATGGTACTTCTAGGCTTTATTGACATGTTTTACCAGTAGTTATTACAATCCTTTCCAGCAGTCTCACTTCTGTCATGTTTCTGTATTTCCACAGGGATATATTTCACACATGTGATTTCATCATCTTCTGCAGCTATACTTTTCAGCCTGCTGCAGGTTGTGTACTATTTTCTTACAGGCAGGGCATTTTTATTTCAGAATATATGTTGGACAGTTTCATGTTTAGGTTAAACTTACAGGCTGAAACACACTTTTGTAATCAAGCAATACTTGCATACACTTTCACACTGTTACTTGCAGATTCTATTCCTTACTGACTACACTGCACTCTTTTGCTGACTGTCATACTTTTATATTTCTTTACAGTTACTGGTAGTGGATTACTGACCTGCCTGGTGGCACAACCGCACCAGCCTATCGCCATAGGCTCTGCGGTTCGCAGAACGGACACCTGCAGCTGTAATATAAATGAAGTAATATTGGAATACACATCTCCATAATATCAGCTAGTTTAATTTCTTACATACATAATTAAATGTTACTTACTCAGTAGTGGGGCATTGGGTGTTTGCCGGGCCTCCTGGATCCAAAGGTTCAGTTGGTCCTGCTTGCGTCTCTTCAGGTCTGCATGGTGGTGGCAGACCTGTTCACCAGTCCTTGGAATCCCTGTGGCACTGGTGAGATCATGAGCCAACCGGTCCCACGCCTCAGCCCTGTATGCTCCCCAGAGGACCTGGCCCTGCATGAGTTGGGCCTCATGATGATGGACTAGGAGCCAGACCATGTACCTGGACTCCTCAACACCCCACCTCTGTGCTCGAAAGCGACTACCCTCTCCTACTCCTGTCATTCTGCCTGCAGGTCAGTTCTACAATCGTTTATGCTGTGTATTCCCACCTATGGGGCTTATATAGTCCGTTTTTCGTGCACATATCTGTGATTGGCCATTTTGGAATTGTATCAACTTCAGTAAACCTGCATTGTCATGCTCTAGTTTGTATTTATTCCTATATATTAGCTATTATTGCATTTACAGGTACTGCTGTCATGGCTTAGTGGTTCCGTACCTTGATTATGGTGTATAGTATCCTGGGTTCGAACCTGGCCATTTTTCATGACTGTCTAGACATGCTGAGGGGTGTGTCTGTGTAAAGGCAGTTTTGATACGGCTTGCTCAACGTTGCCCATCGGTTAGCTCGTTTGCGCGATGCACAGCTCTGCGCAAACGGGGTACGCTTCTTTAAGCCTCATTTGGCTATCAGCATGCATATTACGCTCAGCTCAGTTAGGGGCACATAGATTTAGCGTGTTAAACCACTGCTCAGCTACGGACACTCATTTTGCGCCAGTTAAACCACTGCTCATCTACGGGCACATGCACTCTCTCTGTTAAACTGTAGCTCAGCTATGAGCACATCTGGCATTTTTTCTTCTTTTGTTACCTCACATGTCTTCAATATAAATGGGCTATTTCATTACATTTTACATAAATTGCGGTTTTATGTGTACATATTTGTCAGGGACTTGTTTCCTGCTTATTTTGAAAAAAAAAAATTGGTGTTGTGGGGGCTCGAACCATGAATGCCTGCTCTTCAGCCAACATCTCTACTGCTATGCTATTGCTTCCTGGCTTATTTTGCATATTTAGTTCTTATATGCCTTCCCATTGACTGCTAACTGTAGCTGCTTACGGCACGCCAGCAAAGCGCACTCACGGTTAAACATCTTTACAATTTAAAAAAAATATATAACATGTTCATTTATATATATTTTATGTTCATAGTCTGTGGGGGCATGTGTTGCATTGTGTTTATTCACATTTCCGTGGACTCTGTTGTGGGTGTTTACTTTGGGCACTCAGCCTACGGACATGCCCCCTACTGTCTTACATGGACCGTGTTAGACTTAGGTGTGATTCAGCATGCTCTCATGAATATGCAAAGCATGCTGACATCACTCCGTTTAACTGCAGCCTCTGTGTAAGAGTTATAACTCTTACACGGAGGCTTCGTGAATCCTGGGGAGTCTTTTCTCTGAAAAAACAATATTATTAAAGGAACCTGACAAAAATACAAATTTAATATAAAATTATTGCCCTACTAAATTCAGATTATAAAATTAGTGTCAAAATATTTACTAATTATATATTACCAGACATTCCAAATTTAGTTCCTCCAAGTGAATTTGGGTTATTGCCAGGAAAAACATATGATTCTGATGTTGCAATTTTTATAAACTATTCAGTTAGAATTTCTTAATAA
This sequence comes from Protopterus annectens, assembly GCF_019279795.1. NCBI lineage: Eukaryota > Metazoa > Chordata > Ceratodontiformes > Protopteridae > Protopterus > Protopterus annectens. The sequence continues at coordinate 502,832,879 of NC_056741.1, read as the reverse complement.
CAAAAATGAGTTTATTTTTAATGAACCAGCTTTTTATGCAGTCAGCACATTGAAGGCATTTGATACAGTAAATAGGAAGCATTTATTTCAAACATACATACAATGAGTTGGCCTTGAAAAATTGTAATATTATGTAAGCTGTATTTTCTAGTTCATGTTTTCAAGTTGTACTTATTTAAAAAAAATCATCAAAAATCACCAGTCGAGAGGGGACAGACAGGGTGTTTTTCTCATTATCCCTCATTTTATTGGCTTTATAAACAATTTTAAGATTATTAGATTTGGATAATCCCTGGGATTCATTAAAACCTACATTAAGTGTACACTAAATATACACCATTCTGAGTGAACAGACAACAAAAACATAACTCACACTTTCTTATTCCTAATTTTATTTTTCATCTGATTTTCTTGTAGCCTTAAATACTGAGGGGATTCATAAAAGTTGCCACAAAGTATACAATACATATACAATAAATGTAATATTTCTGTGTGACTAGAAAACTAAAAGATGCGGTAGGGATGTTCGTGAATACAGATTGTTCTCTTAGTCACTTAGGGTAGGCATTACTGAATCTGGCCTAGTATCACTCCAATTCAGATCATTAATTTTCCCTTCAGATTTATAGAATATGCAGATAATATTATATTAACATTATCAAAAGCACAGAATTCTCTAGAAATTTTCCTTAAATATATAGACTTTATCAAAAGACACAGGTCACTCAGTTAACTTCCTAAAATCTAATGTAATGTTTTTCTGAAAGATAAAAAAAATATATATCCTGACTGTGACATTAAGGGAATGAATAAAAAAATTTAGGGTGGATTTTTTCTCATCAGAAATTGCATATAGCTAAAGTACAGACAATACATATTTATAGTTTTATAAATTATATGATTAAAATGGTTTAATATAAAAAATATAAATGTGTTTTTCAGGAAGAATTTCTTTTAAATGAATGTATTCATGATGATGCTTTTTATTAAAAATATATTAAGTCCATCAATCTGTACTTGGTGTTTTACATTTAAAAAGGTATTGAAGAAATTTATTTGGAGTAGCAGCTCACCTAGGATAACATGGGAGACATTGAGTTAATCTTTCAGGGGGGTGTAAAATAAATGATCCCGTAATACCAATAGGAGTTCATTTTTTCATAAATAATTTTTTCTTGGCAAAATCTTAAAGAAAAGCATTATATACGTTTTTTTTCAGGGGTATGGCAAATTCAATGACTGTTGCTATTAGATTACATTCAATACAGATTTTCAAAGGTAGAACATTTTAAATCTACTTAACAATGTTAAAAATCTATTAGATATTTGCCTCAGATATTTTTTTTCCTGGTAAGATACCCCAATGAAAGCCTGATCACCTTTTAACATAACATCTATATCTTATTTTTAAAACTACAACTAGAGTGGTAGTAGAATTTTGTAATAATCCATTTTATGTCAATGCAATACTGTTTAAATTTATGGCAAGTCCATATATGTTTCATTTATCAACTAAAAAGATGACAGAAATTGAAATTATTTTTTTTCAGACTCCAGGAGAAAAAAAAAATTAAACATTATCTATTTAAATAAAAAGGCTTTGGCTCAATCAATTAATTCTACTTGAGTCATCAGTTTCTTACATATAAATACATTTTTTGATAGCACAGCTTTTCCTTTCCTGCCCCCTAATTAATCTGTCCCAGGCCATTTTTCCAAACTCTTATTGCAAGAGTGTTGGACAAAGCCAAAAATAATGGAGGGGGGGTACAAAGGCCCAAATCAGGGGAAAATGAAAATATTACATTTATAAATTTAGGTAGTTGCTAAACTTATAGGTTTGAAATTAGCATGCATTTTGTAAATGATATAAAGAATTAAACTCAAATTTCTGTCATTAATAGTGATATCAGTCATCAGTGATTTACTATAAAACCACAAATTTCTATGAGAACAGATAAAAGAATAAATGTGAACATCCTGTGAAATTCTAGCAGTTGAGAGTTGTGCTTCCTGGTTCCCACAGACAAACAGGTCAATTTATTGAGTTCCCGCTTATCATCCTAAGAAGTGTTAGTGAATGCAAAGTTCATGAAGCATTAAACAAAGTTTATCATCCGCTAACATCAAAGAGTGAAACAATACTAATTTCATGAACTTTAATCATACTTTGACTTAAGAATGGGGTCCATTCCCGTCATGGTATTAGAAACCCAAAAGACTTGAAGACATATAAAGGTTAAAATATTTTGAACAGAATGTTTGTTGAGCCATCTTCTCAAATGTTGTTCATTTGCCTATGACTAAATACAGCAAGAGAACACTATTCTTCCCCAAACAATAAAAGGTTTTAAGACAAACCACTGCATATTAATAGCCACTGAGACTCCAACAGTCTGTGAATCATGTTGTGACAAAGGTCAGTGTGCAGCAGCCCTGGTGTATTAATATTTTTCAGAGTACATGATGCACAACACCGACTGCTGCTGTTACATCAGCTGTGTGAAGAAGAACTGATTACCATAACAATTGTCTGATTCTGTAGCTTGCAAATCCCAATCAAGGAGGCAGCTGAATGGCAGGAAAGAATGAGCATCCTACACTCGTGGCTGAAGCATTTATAACATTTACATTGGTTCCATCCATCCATCCATCCATCCATCCATCCATCCATCCATCCATAACCTCTTTTTCCCATTTTTTGCACATGGGTTCAGGGTGTCACTTCAACAGTGACAGGAATCTAGAGCCAAGCTTTACACCACTGAATGGCTAGCCCTGCCACTGTAGTTTTTCAACACTACACAATCACACACACACACACACACACACACACACACACACACACACACACACACACACACACACACACACACACACCTATGGCCAGTTTAGAGTGTGCAGTCTACCTACTGCATGTCTTTGGAATGAAGGAATAAACCAGAGCCCCCAGACGAAACCCATATGAACACAGGGAAGACATTCAGACTCTGCACATAAGGCACCTCAGCTGACAATCAAAGCTGGTAACCTCTTGCTGTGAGTTGACAACACTAACCACTGCACCACTGTGATGCAATCACCACTGTGCATTGATTAACTGTATTAACAAACACACTGATGAAATTACCTTAATATATCATATCAGTTATTCGAACCTCCCACAATTTATAAAGAGTACGAAGACCTAACTCAAAATACACAAATATGATTGCCCTCCTTCCTTCAATGTATTAAAAACAGTAGACTGATTTCCTGAGAAAAATACAATATTCTGCATGTCCGTACTGTGAAGACAGAATGAGATTCCAGAGGATATCACCCAATGCTGGTAAAAGTGTTCTGGTTGTTTAGAAACTGTTCCCAGATAGAAGCAAATATATGTACAAAAATAGGAAATCTTTCATTATCTTGTAGAACCTGATAAGGATATATATAAAAGGGAAGGGTCTAGGACTGTTGAGCGAAAGCTCATTTCATCGAAACCAAAATGGGTGAGCATACTTTCGTGAAAGTGCATTTTCACCGAAAATGCACTTTCGCTAAAGTAAGCTCAAAAAAAAAAACATGAGAGGATGGCTATTGCTGAGATCACGGTACAGTGGGGATAAGGGAATATTCCCTTTTCCCCACTTTAGTGTGATTTCGGAGTGAGAATATAAAAGTAGTGTGTGCGTGTGTGAGGGGCACAGACCCCCACATGGGGGGTGCAGGGTGGCTTGCCCTCTGCATAAACATGTTTGCTTGTTTTTTTTTTTTTTTTTAATGTTGTTGCTTTTTTTTTTCCCCAGACTTTCGTGAAAGTGCTTTTTCAGTGAAAAAGCACTTTCACAAAAGTGTGCTCGACCGTTTCAGGTTCGTTGAAACGTGTTATTGGTAAGTAGTCCTAGATTCAAAGGGAAAGTATGGGACACTTCAAGAATGTATGTGTTTCCTCAAGGGGGCAGGGTGCAAACAATCTAAGTGGTTTCATATCCAGATCCTTCATTAATACTTTCATAATTAATATTAAACATGTTATCAATAGGTTTTGCAGCATAGCTAGTAAGGGATCATGTGGATGGTAGTAATAAATGGTGAGAGGACAGTAAGGAGAAGGCAAAGTATAGGCAATCGGCATCTACTACCATACTTTGTAAACTGGAAACAAATTGTATGGGAAATTGAGGATGATGTTGCTTGACAGAGAAAGTATTTGATTTGGTAGAATGGATTTTCATGCAGAAATTACTAAGGATGAAAGGAATAGCAGAGACCTTGAGGAATGGGTAAAAGCCATGAATAAACTCCATTTGGATATTAGAGAAGGCTAAAAGGAGGAGACAGTATCAGAACATTTACCATCAACTTGGGTATTTATATTAGTTATAATAAAAATAATCACTGAGGTAACAAGGACTTATGCAAAAGACAGGTAAAAGAAGGATGATGGCATGGGTGGATATTTGTTGATGACAGTATGTTGCTGGAGAAAGATATGAAAACAGTGCTAGATGGAATCCAAAAAGAGTTTTATCACTTCCAGAAGGTTTAATGACTATAGCGTGGTAAACAAAAATTGTGGTAATAAGTATCAGATGGAGGAGTTAAGGTGCTACAGTAGACTGCATGTTATGGCATATATTTGCAAGTATTGCATAGCCAACTCCCTCTCATATTTCTCTTGGATTTCCATTAAAATCCTTCTACATTTGTCTTTTATCACATTTTCCTGTTTTATTCTATAAACATCCACATTTCACATTCCTAACTAGCAAAGTTAAATGTCATAACACAAAGAAGAAACTGATGTTTTTCTCATCTCAATTATATTTGCTTTCATAGAGAAGTATAAGCTTGGTCTTTTCTAATATTGATTCTCTGTTTTTCTTGCCTTTGCTTAAGTTATTCTCTACAGTGCCTTCCACAAATGTAAACCAATAGCAGTGCAGAAAGGGGCTAGCTGGATGTGCCTCAGTCTATGATAGCATCAAATACAACTTTAGCTTGGTTAAACTGGATGATGCTTTGGAATTCATACACATCCAAGTCTCCAAAAGCAAGATTCTATACCATGAAGTGGCCAGCTATAGGTTACCCCAATGACCCACGAACCTCAAAACTCTTATCTAGACCTACTATAGGTGCTCACCATCCAACCAAATACCCTGTTCATGGGAGACTTTTTCTGCTCCTCTATAGACTGGGAAATGTACATTGCCTCTAACTTACAGGCACAAGGTTTACATGACTTTTTCAGCACAAACATTCTTACCAGATACTGTACATACTGTACTCTTCAATCAGAAATTCAAACATATTGGACTGAGTACTCACCAACATGGTAGTACATTGCCCCCCCCCCCCATGTCACATTGGACCACAAAGCTATCTCCCTCAAAATAAAAATCAGCGTAGAAAACTCAACTAAACTGATAACAGTTAGGAACTATACTGAAGCAAACAACATCCTATTAAGAGAGAGTTTGTCAAAATGTATGGCTCCCCACAAACCCCAAGAACACAGCTACCTTTGAGAATTATTTACAGAAACCGTGAACAAACATATATGTGGCTGAATACAGACTGTCAGTCCTACCAGAATTAAGCCTTGATCTAACACCAAAAACAAAACAAACTGATAGGAATCTTACCTTGACAGGCTTTAAATAATATATAATAAAAGAAAAAAGTAATGGCAAAAAACAGAAAGAGTATATCTCATTCCACAGTGGTAAGAAGGTCATTCTGTATGACTCATCCCAAAAGTAAGAGCATTGTCTCAAGAAAAGGATAAGTTATCACCTCCCTGTACTCCTCACTCATTAGGCCAATAATTGAGTACAATGCCCCTTTTGGTAGGAACCTGCAGCAATTGGAGAGACCACAAAGGTTCCTCACAAGGAACATTCAAGATCTTCAGAAGCTTTCCTATATGGATCAGCTAAAATCACTGTCTGTTTATTCTGTTTCATACAGACTACTCAGAGATGATCTCTGCCTTGCATATAAGGCAATCTGACGCTGCTTTACTGGAAATGCTGCACATTTGCAAGTCAAACGGAACATGGGTTACTCACTTTAAGGACCTAAACTTGGTATGTGACATCAATAGAACCTGCTGGAGGGACAGATTTGTCTCCCAGAGGTCACCACACCTTTGGAATAGACTCCCACTTCACTTCAAACATAACACCTTATTGGCCCTCTTCAAATGCAATCTGGATGATTGGATGGGTAACTGTAAATTTACCTTGGGAGTTCCACCTGTCCATGGACAGGGGCAATAGGTGCTGATCATGGTAACAAGGGTAAATTTGGTTAAGCTTGTAAGGGCCCTTGGGCCATTAGCATATTAACTTCCTATGATCCTATGATCATAGAGACAAGAGCTCTCTGATTCAACTAAACAAGAAACTAAAAGGTCTAATACAGTCCAACAAGGCCAGCTATGAGGTCAGGATAGCCTTCCAGGCTAAGTGCTATAACAAGGCCTTCTTCATATATGTTAGGAATCTTAAAAGTAATATTCAGCAGTGTGCAGGATTAGTGATAAATACTACAACCTTCATTGACCAGGGTGACATAGCAAGTCTACTGACTAATAAATTTAACTTTAACTACTCCCCCCACCCCCATTAGCCCCGTGAAACTCTTTCTAGCATATCCTCCCCTCCAACTATCAACAGGGAGCACGTCCGGGTGGTGCACACTAAGGCCAAAAACATTGCTTCAGTGGGCCCTGAAAATATCCCCTGGTTGCCTCCAAAATAGGCTAGCACATAACCTAGCAGGACCGCTTGAGACACTCCTCAACTACTGCCTCAAAACAGGTTACTGCCAGGTGAAAGGAGGGCTGCAAAGGCCATACTTCTTCATAAGGGAGGGTGGGCCATGGACTAAACATGGGAACTACAGACCCATCAGTCTGACAAGTGTACTATACAAAACCATGGAATAAATTATCATGGAAAAGATCGAAGAGGACACTGGCAACCTGTAGACACTGGACCCATCTCAGTTTGGCTTTGATAAGGGAAGGTTTTGCCTTAACCTGGTAGACTTATTTGAGAGGGTCATCATGGCTATGGATCAGAGGAAAATGGTGCATACTGCCTAGCTTGACCAGACCAAAGGGTTTGATACAATACCTCACTCAGCTATTGTTGATGAGCTCTCAGAACAAGGCATCAATCCCTATATAACTTGCTGGATTTCCAGCTGGCTCACCGATAGGAGCCAAGAAGTCAGGATCGATGAGACCTTCTCTACCAAGAGACCAACCAACAGCAGAGTACCCAAAATGCTGGGTTGGGCCCATTCCTGTTTGGTAGCTACTTTTGGAGGTCCAGGCTAATGCCAAAATCCTCTGCCTCATCAAGTTCTCAGACGACTGTAAATTGGGAGCTATCATACCCCCCCCCCCAACACCAACATCCTACAAGAAGGTCTAACACAAATATATGACTGGTGTGAAAGCCATATATTAAAACTCATTGCAAACAATGCATTACAGTACCCTTTGGGAAAGCATCCCCCTAAGCTAATTACTTCATTGATGAAATATCCCTAAGAGCTGATCTGTTAGTTAAGGATCTGGGAACATATGTAGACAGTATTCTGGCATTTGACCAGCACATAGCTAAGATAGTAAAAAAATCATTCTATGTTGCTCAACTCATAAGTAAGGGTATGCATCCAGGTCCAAGGAAGTAATAGTACCACCCTATTCAGCCCTGAGCAGACCCATCAATGTCTGCAATGCACCCTTTGGCATGTACCTAGCCAGGCAATTGCAACAGTTGGAATGTCCTCAAAGGTTTCTCATCAGGACAATCAGAGTATGGATACCCTGTCCTACACAGATAAGGTCATATCTCTGTACTCTGTCTCCTACAGGTTACTTAGAGGAGATCTATGCCTAGCATATAAGGCATCCTTGCATCCTGCTCTGATTGACCTCTTGCACATTTGCAAGACTGACAACACCAGAAACATTAGATCTAATAATATGACCTTTGTCTACAACATAAATAGAACCTTGATGAAGTCTTTAGATAAGGACAAAAGCACTTAGATCAATTAAAAGATTTTATATTAGTGGACCTGTTTCCGATTTCTTTGTGTATTTTTACATTCAGCAAACAGTTTCTTACTATGAATGTTTTTTTAGGCTGCCTTTTACCACCTTACAGCTGTCTTGATTCACTGGAGAAGTTTGGTGGTGGTTGTGTAGCTGTTCTGAATTCAGTTTTTACCCTGCAATGTCTTTGTGGTTACCAGTCTTTCAGGAATTATGGTTGCAGCTACCGGCTCTACATTTCATGAGGCACAGCTTTCTAGCAGCAGTTCTTCAGTTTGGTGGATTTGGGTTTTATGTAGTTTATTACCAGTTTTGGATTACTATGGATCCTTTGCCTAGGGATCTAACTATAGTGATCCAACAGCTCTCAAAATATGTTCCTGGAGCCTGCAGTGGTGACAAAAATGTATTTTTGGATTCTGCAGTGAATAAACAACCTGGCTGTTCTACACAGGACCTTTCCAGTCATGCAATACTGAATGAAAAAGTAATGTTTCTGACTTGAAAATGTGGCTTACAAATCTTGATTTTACAATTTATGAGCCCTCAGCTAAAAGTACTGTTTTTCTTAAATTAAGTTATTCAAGCAGAGTATGATTAAATACATGAACTACAGATTGACAATATTTATTTAACTGAGTGAATTAAGTGCAAAAGAGTCCCCACGGGGATACATTGCTGGAAATACCCTTTTGGCTTTAAAGTTAATTCCCCATTCTGTTATGAGCTTATTGAATTATTTAACCATACAGGTACTGAATTAATGAAACTGCTGATTTCTGACAATGACACTAAAATGTAATGCCCGGAAACAGAAATCTTGCTGTTTAACAGTAGTGTTGAAATGGATGCATATAAACAAGAATATTTTAAAGAGTTTAGTAGGATGGACAATTTGGTAAAGAAAAATAAGATTACAAATCAAATAAAGCTGCTAGGGGACAAAGCAGGACTATGATGAGAAGACAGCATACCCCAGACCCAAGGAATTCACTGCTAATGAAGTTTTTAAGTCCTATAATGATATAGGGCAGCACAATAGACATGAATCGATTTCTAGTCCTTCCACTACACATGTGGCAAAAATTTTTGATAATATACAGAATGATATTTTATTCAAAGACCAGAGACAATTCTTGAGACATGGACGAGAGAGTCCATCCCTAGTAATGCAGCAGAAGAACACCCCCAAATCATTGAAAAGGACAAGGAAGGGCAGGAACACGAAAAGGAACTGAATGGAATGTTTTCTGAGTTTTCTGTTGTCACACATGACACAGTTTGTAAAACTGTAGTAAATGATGGTTGTCCAGGTCCCCTTCAAGAAACACATTACACCGAATGACATTTGATGACCTTTATTAAATTTCCATAAACATAAATGTTAATCAATATTCATTCTTTTCAACCAAACGTGATACAGGTGAAATAACATCCATGTAAAATTATCCTAGGACAGGATCAGTAAGCAGCGTCCATACCTCCACTCACTTACAGCAGTGTACCCACTCACTTCCATTACCATTTATTGGTACTTATCAAGCAGCGTACCCACTCACTTTCATTACCATTTATTGCATTATACCATCAATCCAATAAGCAGCTTCACCTGCTTGCTTATATACTTATCAAGCAGCGTAACTGCTCACTTTCATTACCATTTATTGCATTATACCATCAACCAAATAAACAGCTCTCTCCGCTTACTTATGCACTCAAGCATTGTAACTGCTTACCTTCCTTTTCAAACTTATTGAATTAACCATCTAACACCAGAGGGGAAACAGAAGAGGGCAAGCCTGCCCCTTTTCTCCACCCTATTCAAACTAAACATAACCATATCCCCACTAATAAAAGAGGGAGGAAGGGTGGGTAGCAAGTTCACACCAAAATGTGACTCCTATTCCAGTTACACATGCCTAACATCCTTTAAACCCCTCCCTACCCCTACCTCATTTCCTCCCAAACCTCATCCATTCCATTCCTATTTCACCCTATCCTCGCCCTATCCTCCCAACTCCTACTACTCTAACTAACCCCCCACCTTGAAGATGTCACTGGACAAAATGGTCTGTTCCAAACCTTGTTTGTCCAGGTTCCCTTCAAGAAACACATTACACAAAAAATACCCATTCTTAAAGGTACAAAGCAAGGATGTCCACTTTCTCCACTATTATTCACTTTAGTAATGGAACCTAGGGCTAATTTGATTAGAAACAGTACTGACATAGAGGGTTTTGAAATAGAAGAAAATACAACATCAAAAATTCAACTTTTTGCAGATGATGTTCTAATTACATCAGCAGGATCTAATTCTTCTATGCAGTCTTTATTTGATAAAATGATGAATTTTAAAAGTATTTCTGGTTTAATATTCAATGAAGAAAAAACTAAAATACTACCTATATATACACGAAAAAATACTCTCATTAGTGATTTTACTAAATATGTACCCAACTCAGGTCAGATAACTTATTTAGGTATAATACTATCTAAAGATATTAAATCTATTATATATAATAACTATAATACCTGTTTTCTTAATATACAAAATCTTTTTAATACCTGGAATAATATGTTTTTTTCTATGGAGGAGAGACTTACAATTATTAAAATGATAATATTCCCCAAGATTTTATACTTAATACAATCAATAATACTTTCACCTACAAAAATAACTATCAAGAAACTGAATACACTAATGTTAAATTTCTTATGGGCACCTAATAGACCTAGGATTGCATTAAAGAAACATACTAATAGCTGGTCTCAAGGGGTATTTCTTTTCCAGACTTTAATTTATATATTATCTCTTCTATTATAAAAGTTATTACTTTATTAATAGATTGGTCATATGTCGCAAAATGGAAAGATTATTGGGAGCTAATTAGTATGCACTTCATGAAAATCTCCTTAACACATAAAAATATGATTATAAATAACTCCATGTTGTAGTTGCTAAAGGAATTTTGTACTTCACCTATTACACCTAAACATATGGTCTGTTACCCATTAAATATTATTATTAGTTATCGTAACTTTATATTCATGCACCCTAAGTATAGGGAATGGAATTTTATTGTATTCCCTATAATTTATACTCAGGGTATGCTTATGTCATCTACTTCTGAAGGAGCTCATTTAGCTATAGATAATAATCTAAAGTACTGGTATCAACTGATATCTGATAATAAAGTTAAAAATCTAGATTTCTTAAAACAAGAATTTGATCTAAGAGAAACTTGCTGGTTAGAGGTTCAGATCTTTAGACAACATCTAATTGATAGAATAAATCTAATGTCTATAACAGTTAAAGAATCTATTCCAAAACTGATTGATTACTTGATAATAAATTTACAGCATAAAGTTTCTGATAAAGGTAAACTTTCATATATACATAAAATTATCAGACAAGAAACTTTTACAATGTAGATTCATACTGGAATTATTTCACCTCTATTAATGGGGACCCACCAACTCAACAAGATAAACAATATATATTGGAATCTGCTTATAGAACTACATCTTCCATTGTCTGGAGACTTTATACATGGAAATTTTTACATAGATCTTTTTATACACCTTTGATGATGAATAAAATTAATAATAAAGATAATCTATGTAAGAGATGTAATGTAGAAATTAATGCTGACTGGGCTCATATGTTTTATGACTGTATGAAGTTGAAAGAATACTGGAAGTCAATTAATGAATTTTGCAGGCTCTTTTACAGATAATTTCATTATTTCTAAGTCTCTTATATTATTCAACACACCTGTACCTCAATGTGTTAAAAGATTAAGCTTCCCTTGTTATGGTCTATCCTAGCAGTGGCTAGGAAAATAATAACTAGAAATTGGATTTCAGATACACCTCCTTCGTTCAATGAATTTAAAAATGTTATGAATATAATGTGCCATATGGAAATAAGCACAATTAGAATGAGAACAACTAGAAAAACATCACATTTTATTGTATGGGATAATTTACAAAATTTGTTAAAAAAATTCTAATTTCAATAGCACAGTATTTTAGTTTAATTAATTGATCTGATTGTAGTGGATGTCTTTGTAAATACTTTAGCTGTTTTGTTGAATATTATAATAATACCTATTTTTAATTATTTGTATAAAATTGTTATGATATTTCTCTTATATGTTAAAACAATAAACTTGTTTTGAAAAAAAAAAAAAAAAGAAACACATTACACAGAATGACATTTGACGACCTTTATTAAATTTCCATAAACATAAATGTTAATCAGGATTCATTCATTTCAATCAAACATGATACAGGTGAAATAACATCCATGTAAAATTATCTTAGGACAGGACTGTGTAAACCTACTCATCCTGATCAGTAAGCAGTGTCCATACCTCCACTCACTTACAGCAGTGTACCCGCTCACTTCCACTACCATTTATTGGTACTTATCAAGCAGCGTACACACTCACTTTCATTACCATTTATTGCATTATACCATCAATCCAATAAGCAGCTTCACCCGCTTGCTTATATACTTATCAAGCAGTGTACCTGTTCACTTTCATTACCATTTATTGCATTATACCATCAACCAAATAAACAGCTTCCTCCGCTTACTTATGCACTCAAGCAGCATAACCACTTACTTTCCTTTTCAAACTTATTGAATTAACCATCCAACACCAGAGGGTGAACAGAAGAGGGCAAGCCTGCCCCTCTTTTCCACCCACCAGCCTGACCAGGCTGTTCCCCCTCTCTGCGGCACACTTCCAACAGACTAAAAATCATTACGGCATCCGGCCAAACATCATTTGGTGTACCCCGTCCCCACTAACCAAGATAGGTAGAGTTAACTCCTAAAACCTTATCATATAACAAAATAAACAGTTACTGAAACAACTGAAAACAAAACACTGACCCTTCACCTATGCTAAAATAACTTAGCATTGCACTGCACATGAGCTAAATAATCCTCACTTCATGACCAATGGCAGCTCGACAATGACTTCAATGGCATTATAAAAGCCACGCAGAATCAATTACATGCCATCATGCTACATTGCAACCCCATTTACCACCCATTCCAGTAATAATCAAATGAGCTCTTCTTAATGTCAGGGCAATAACAATTCTAATAACTCCTCCATCACTACCAACCACCAAATGGTATAATTAAACTACCATTGTCTAGCAATCCCATCATCACATCAACTATCTCTTACAAGTAATAAAACAGCTCAACAGTCATCATGGCATGCTAGCAGCTCAAAAAAACAAGCCATACTATTTTGTTATTAAACCCAATTGTATACCATTATACGAATGAGATCTCTGTAATGGAGGTGCAATATGAATCCAGATATTAAACCAACTAGCCTTTATAACATGAAATGATTAAACAACCATCATGGCATTGTTAGCAGCCCCAGCAGCCCTATCATAGATCGTGAACCTTCCTGTCATCCCTCCAACTATCCACTACAAGAGTAGCCGCTAAGAACCATTTTTGCCCTTTCTGGCCCTCACCTTTCTGTAATGACTAACCACAGCCATGACAAATGCTACAAATACACCCCCAAACCCACACCTATAAACGTATAATCAAAATAAAAATCCCTATACCCACCCTATCCAGCTGCCGCAAGGGCTTATAAAAAGAATTAAGCCACAAGCAACAAAACTGATAAACCAAACCAACTATTAACCCTACCAAAGTAACACACTCAAACTGGCCAAAATAAACATGTCCTGCATCTGCAAGAAATCACCACTGCACCACTGTAATGTGCCTTAATGACCATTGAATAAAATTGCTTACTACCCTATAGCATCTCCAACACTCAAAACATCCACAAAAGAAAAAAACATTAACTTTCAAGTCCCTTTCCATCAGGGCATTGACTGTTACTCACTCAGAATTCCATCTGTGACCTCAATGTGCCCACCCAAGTGATCAGGACTTCCATTTAAACATGCATCCAAATTTAAACATGCAGCAAAACCATTCACACTATGACAACCATCTAACATATGTGATCTATATGTCTTCCCTTACAAATATAGCCAATATTAAGTAACTAGCAACTTAGCAGCATGGAAGAAAAACCCAGGAGTACCCAGCAAAACCCAGATAAAAGCAAGTAGGACATGCAAAGCCCACACAACTGCCCCCCGGCTGAAAATTGAATTGGAGAAGTTAAAGCTGTGAAACGACACAAACTGCTGCACCACTGCATCACAAGATGTCTAAATAATATAACTCTTAATTCTACCATGGATTGTACATTATCCAGTATCACAAATCAAACAAGGTCACAAAACATTAATACTTATTCCAGAGTAAACAAAAGGTTGGTTGGCTTCATCTTCCTAGACAGTTATGAGTTTCTTCTTCTTCCAGATCACTGTGCTTGCCTTTTCATCCATCCATATCTGATTACTCATCCAATGACCCCACCGCTTAATCGACACCAAAGCATGATCATCTGCTTATTCACTGTTATCTCACCACTGGAACTCAGCACACTATCATCTACAAAGAAAACAACAGAAATAAACTTACTAATAGGAATGAAAAGGCTTCACCTTGTTGTGTCTTTCGGCTTTTCCCGGTTAGGGGTCACCACAGTGGAACTCCAGCCCGCTAATGATTGGCAGTAGATTTTTACGTGCCGAGTTGCCAGCTCTGACGCACAAACTTCAATGAAGGTATGCCCATTCACACGTCTCCACAAAGAAGATGCTTTGGCTGAGAATCGAACAGGACATCTTACTGTGAGGTGACAATGCTACCGCAGCACCACCACCGCAGTACAAAAGGCTTCACCTTATACCCACCTATTCCAAATTACAGCCACAGCATTCCAAGACCCCATCTGCAAGAAAGAAAAAGACATGTAAAACATCAAAATACATAACACATTCCAAGACATCTTCAAGGACAACCTATCCTGCCAACCTGAGAAACAATGAACAAAACATGCTGGAGGAATAGGTTCCTGACTCAGAGACTCCCCAGACTCTGGAATAGACTGCTCATACCTGTCAAGCAGAGCGCCTCTTTGGCCCTCTTCAAAGGAACTTGATGACTGGATTGGAAACAGGAAATTCACCCCAGGGATCACGTCAGTCACCCTGCTAGACAGGGGTCCAGGAAGCAAATACTATAAAAGAAAAAGTACTATGCCCAACTGACAATAGCACCACCTAAAATCACATCCACAATGGAACCTCCCTTTCCACCAAACGTACTAAGCACTACTCTTATGGCTTATAAATTGCCAACACAACAGGATTTGCTTTAATATACCCCCTCTGAAAGATTCAAAGTCTTCAATAAAGTGCCTGCTTTGGTACTTGAATCATAAACACCTGCATACAAAGCCCTGACTCTAACCACTATGCGATATCGGCATTTATTGATTAAATTATATGTCATGTCTACTCATTTTATTCATTTCTTCTCTTGGGATTTGGAAGAATAACCCCGGGATTCATGAAGCTTGCGCCAGGTGCAGGCGTAGCGTCAGCGTTCTAACACCAAAGATGGCCGTCGAGCGATTCAGGTATGAGCTGTTCCCACGTGCACTACCTGCATATGCTACACCCGTACAACTCCTGAGCCTTGTATGCTAATTACCCCATGTACAGCAATGTAGCATGCAAATGAAGGTATGTAGTGATTCAGGAAGTGGTGCAGGCATAGTGTAAGCATGCAGAAATGTAAACCGTAGAAAACGGTTTACATTTTTGCAAACATAAAATCGGAGCCATGTCAGCCGACCAAACACATGTATTATATTGTTAATATATGCCAATGGCTAAATATATAGCCATTGGCATAAAAAACATGTGCAAAATATAAAATTAAAATTTAATATATATAGTTGCACTATCACAACGTGGAAGAGCAGGGCAGCAGTGCGCAAAGGGGATTGCAAGGAATATATAAAAATATAGAATAAAACTGCAATGAAACACATATCACGGTTTCCCCATAATAGTCAATGGCAGGCATGCTACACCATACTCATGGCACAAGGGTTGCTAAGGGGCAGTGACAGTGTTATGCACAGTAGCTAGGAATTAGTAGGTAATGCCACGCAAATGAGAGTAGTAATAGTGAATCGCAGATTCCCCGCTGGTGTAAGGATGCACCTCACAGCATACCATTATAACACCGAGGTGAGCCCTTGAGATAAAGATGACATCAAGAGAGGGGTGTGTCACCATTGCTGTAAGCACATTGGAGCATTGCTAAACCGGTCTGCCCCTAGCTAGGCAAAGCTGCAGGATAGGGGTGTGTCGAATTGCCCATAGCTATGCTTAGCTGAGAGTACACAAGGTAACTGAGTATGCATGTGAACGGAGATGAAAACACACGTAAACCCAGTAAATGTATATGCGCAGTGCGCACTGCAGCTGAAACAGGAAGGATATAGGAAAGAAATAAGGAAATGATGCAGCAGTGAAATTGGAGTATAAATTAACACTTAGGAGCCTACAGTGGGCCATTGACAACAGCTAACAATGCTGCAAGCAGCTACCTGCAGAACAGGGAAGGGGAGGGGCTGTACTGCAAAGAAAACAGCAAAGTGTCAAAGAAGAACAAAGGCGATATGCAGTATATCAGCTACAAGGCACATTTCACCATGACTGGGTAGGGAAAGTACAAAACAAGAAAGACGGCAGGTGAATGCATGCCTGATAATGGGAGGGGATCCAGGTCTAAAAGTGAATTAAAGGGTAACAGATTAATCAAGGCACACAAGTAGATCTCCACAGTAAAGGCCCCACACTTGCAGTACTCATTGCAAAACCCATAATTAAGGCACGCAGCAGCTGGAATAGCTCATACACAACCACTAACATCAGCAGCATCCATAGCACAATACGATAAAGTGTGAAAGAACCTCACACACATTTGTGTATTCATATACACTCTGCACCAGTGGTGTATACAGATGGGGAACTTTTATTATGTACATGTTAGCGGCTGCCATAGCTTTGATCCACCAGCATGTGTTGGAGACTGAAGGTGGTGTGGAGGATGATGCACATGACCACCGCAGGCACCAGAGGAGGAGGAGAGTGTTCAGACCCAGGTTAACCTACCGGGGGCTATATGATCTGGAGATAGTAGAGCATTACAGGGTGGATAGTGACACCCTACAGCAACTTGTGGAGCTGTGCCGGCCATGCCTCTGAGCCAGAACAAACAGAGGGGAACTCATCCAAGTGGATACGAAGGTATGTGAAAGCCTGAGAATGCTAGCTACAGGTACCTTTCAAAGACCAACTGGGGATATCATGGGTATCTCACAGGCATCAGCATCCAGGATACTACACCAGTTCCTGGATGCCATGTTGCCACATAATTCCCCTGAATGCAGGAGGAGTTGACCAGCAATATGCATCTCTTCCACTGTGTGGCAGAATACCTGGAGGTACTGGGTGCAATAGACTGCATGCACATACACATCAAGTCACCACCCTGTGAGCAGGGTAGCTGCTACATAAACCACAAAGGATACCCCTCCATCAACTGCCAGGTCATGTGCAATGCCCGGGGCATTATCATGGATGTGTGTGCTGGCAGCCTTGGAAGCTATCACGACTCCCACATCTGGCATGCCTCACAGCCGTATCGGTTATTTGCCAGGGGTGACATCCAAAATGGCCACCTGGTGGGGGATGCTGGCTATACACTGGAACCATGGATGATGACTCCCATCAGAAATGCACACACACCCATGCAGGAATGCCATAATGAGGCCACACACAAACCAGAATCATCATAGACCATGTGCTTGGGATGCTGAAATCAAGGTTCCATTGCTTGGACATATCTGGTGGAGCCTTGCAGTACTCTCCAGGCACATGTGCCCACATCTTCATAGTGTGTGCCATGCTACAGAATATGATCCTGTGGAAACAGCTGCAGCAGGGAGAAAATGGTGAAGGCCCTCACAGCCCAGCACCATTGCCAAGGGCCCCACAGGCACAGAGGTACTCAGACCACGGACACCCTGAGCCAGCCCCAGAAGGCAGACAGAGGCATGCCCAGTATGCCCATGCCTTGGCAAAGAGGAAACATATAGCACATACACTGACAGTGTAGGCACCTAGGGACTGACACATTTCCTCCACCTGCACACACAGCAAAAATGGATGGCAAACACACAAGACTACCTGTAAATTGTCATGTATAGGCAGATTACTGTGTGCATCAAACATAGGCAGCCCTCAACTATTGCATACACAACAGCCATTGGCACAAGGTAAGTCAACACCTGAACAGTAAATTAAGCTATCAGCATATGCAGATACTGTATGTATAGATTCATAGGTAGGTACTTGGCCAACTGCCAGAGGCCATTCATAAGGCCAGCCAAATTGTGACAGCTTTTGCCACCCCATTGATTCATTAACCATCCCTCTGTGAAGCAGAGCCAATGGAGGGATCCCTGGGGTGCATCTACTGTTCCCCATCCATCCTTCAAGGTTTCTCTTGCAGAGTGTTAGTGAGGAGCTCTGTATAACGTAGTTAGGGATGTTGTTCCAAAGTATGGGGAGTGTCTGTGACAGGAAGCTGTCCCTCCAGCATCTTCCAGTTATTGTTGTGGCAAGGTCAGCTCACTACAGTGTGTGGCTCACTGTGACATGGATTCCCATAGGTGGAGCATATCCATCAAGCCTGAGTTCGACATGGCTGTGTTTGCCAGTGGAGATCATCTCTGGGTAAACAAGATGCCACTGAGTAAAGCATGAGTTTATTCAGTCTGGCTGCATAAGCCATATGTTGGAGACCAGTATTCCCCTTGGTGAGGTACATTTGTGGACCCCCCAGCTGTTGGACATGTCCTCTGACGTACATTCCACATGGATTATTATACCCTATGATGGGACTGATGAGTGATGAGTAAAGGGGCACTATAACCCCAGTATGTCTAGATGGGAATCCTTTAATAATCAGATGGCCTACATAGAAGGACGTCCTAACTACTGTGGAGATATGATTGTAAAAGGGAAGATCTCTATCTACCTTAATCCCCAGATACCCCTTTACCTCGTCTGCATTAAAGTGGCTGCCGCTCATGTGTTAATATGTGGATGCCAATTCCACAATGGAATGACCATGCAGTTAGTGGCACTTGGCTGGAGGTCATGTCGTTGGCACCCTGTGACATTCTCTGTGAGGCCCCTTGAGAGATGTCCGTGTCAGCTGGACTATCAGTCATGGCTTCCAGTTTGCAGTCATTGCCAAACATGGTCTGCCGTAGTCCACCTGTGTTTGCCTGTACATCTGAGACGTATATGCCAAACAGTAGGGCTCCCAGGACTGAGTCCTGTGGGAAACCAGTCGCAAATGTTCAAGAGTTGGACCTGGAGACCGCTAATCCTACCATGTGGGTTCTGTGTGTAAGCCCGTTGGCAACCCAACCTGCGATGTATGGGTGAATGTACAGGCTGGTGTGTTTATCAATAATACCTGAGTGAGGCATGGTGTCAAAAGCCTTGGTGGGGTCCAATTAGTATGTGTGAAGCACCTGCCCTGTCATCTAATGTCTTGGTGACTGTATGTAAGACGTCAAACAGGTTCAGTAGGCATGAACTGCACTCAACCAAGTTGACCTGGGTTGGGTCATGTGTTCAAAGGTTACCAATGTCATTGTTAATAAGTGCCATGAGGATGCAAACCATACCATTGCAGACCAGGCTAGTCAGGCTTATGGGGTGGTAGTTACCATGGTCAGTTGTGATTTCACTTTGATGGAGTGGAATAACTGTTTCCACGCGCCATTGTATGGGCATGTAGCCTGTGGAGAGGCAGAGGAAGGAATAATTAATTAGGTGGGGGGCATGTTGTCTTGTACAGTTTGTAAGATGCAGTCTGGGTCAACATCTGCCTCCATTGATGCTGTGTTCTGCTGCTAGAGAGGGCCATTTACACCTGTGTGTCTCTGATGGTTGTGATACTGTACCTTTCAGGTAATGTTGTGGGCTCTTTAGGGGGTGAAGTATGCACCGAATGTATCTGCAAGGATGTTGGTGATATCAGTAGGGTCAGCATATTTTGTGTTATTTTTCACCGGCACAGTGCAAATCTGTGTATCAACACGTAGATCCTTGATATAGCCAAAGAAGGCTTTATGGTTATCTTTCGAATCCTTGCGTATTCTCCTGCTGATGTTAGCCTTGGATGATGTCATGAGGGACCTACGTATCATACTAATAGTGGTCATGGATGTCTGCCCTTCATGGGATTTGCTGTGTATCTGGAACACTGTCCTACTTCTGTAGTATAGCCTGTTTATTGCAGAGGTCCACCAGACCAGTGTTCTTGTCTAGGAGGAGTGAGTCTTGGTTTACCAGTGATGGCATGATCTATACATCTATGTAGATGCTTATAGACTGCATTTGTAAATCTGTCTGTATCTTGAGCAGTGGTTCCCCTTAGTGTGGGGGCTGTGAAACCTCCCACCCCTGTCACTAGTAGTGTAAATTTAGCTGTAGGAAAGGTATACACTGTGGTATCCATGCTGCACACCTCCACTGTGGTGCACCTGTTGCCCATTTTGGTGATGGCCACATCTAGTAGTTTCCACCCAGCGTTAGGGAGGTTACCACCTGATACAGGGCATATGGGGTGATACAGTCCAGGAAGTGCTGGTCCTGGAAGTGAGTACTGGAGTACGTTTCCCAATTAATGGTATGGTAGTTGACATCGAGCAATGCCAGGGTGTGTGTTAGAACTGTCTTGTTCTCCACTGTCTGAAGGTAGGTGGAGTGGAGGTCCTGGGACATGGAGGGTGATCCATAGCAGGCCACATTCCACATTGCAGTTGTGGCTGATGTTAGTTTCACATGGATGATCACAGAGGTATCATACTGCCCCACTAAACTGGAGGTGTAGTTATCCCTGATGAATATGGATACAGCCCCTCCATGTCTGTCAGTCCATGTTCTGTGGCTGAAATGTGTGGTATGGGTTGTAGTCTGGTAGTGCTGGTGTGCTCTGCTAAGACAGATTTCAGTTAATGCACAGATGTTGATGTTGTCCAAACTGAGGAGTGCTGTGAGTGCATGCATGTTGTGATCACAACCCCTGGTGCTGAGTAGCATAATCCTTAATGAATCTGCTATTGTGCTGTTTATGGAGCTGGTATTTACCTTTGTGACTCTCCTAAATAAGGCACCATGGTTGGCCAATATCCTTGGCCAGTATTCCAAAGCATAAGGCTAACACATAGGCCGGTATGGTATCATTGCATGCATGTTCCCCATCTGTGCTTGTTTTTCATCTCTCCTGTAGGTAACCTATTGGTAGGCAATAGAAAGCCTTAAACTTATACAAATCATCTAGCTTCCAAGACAGGCTTTTGGAGTGTCTAAGTATCAGTGTTCTGTATGTTCTTGCTGTACTCAACTGTTTCCTGACTACATGGTGAGTTCTCACTGTATATTGTAATCTGAAGGTCTGTTTATTCACATATTATGGCTGTGATGGCCTGCACGTTAGAGGCTCACAGATAGCCTACTGCCTATCTGCCAAGGGCAATTAGAAGTAGCAACAGTGTGTTGGCCTTCCCCGCACCATTGATGAAGTAACTGAACCTCTGTCAAGCATAGCCAATGAAGCAATTCCAGGCAGAGTTGCTGGAAGCTGTCGAAGACTGGGGTTGTGAAGGGTGATAGGGGCACTTACTGATCTAAAGAGGGCATGTTAATGTGGCAATTCAACACCATTCAATTCCCCCAACAGGTCTTGCAGCTGTCAAACTAGACAGGCTCCCCCACCACCTGGCTGTATGGTTCTGGGACACATGATCCCAGGGATGTATAGTCTGCTACCCATTCACACAACAAGGTTTCCCTTGAAGTGTGTCAGTGAGGGGCTATGCCTAATGTAATTAAGAATGTAATGTATTGTCTCACAGTACATTTGTTATATGTTGTTATTTCAAGAGTATGTGAAGCTCAGTGAGTTTGGGGGCTCCCGCCCTTTGCTTAACCGAGCTTACACATAAAAATC